>NW_024749925.1:0-28266 GCF_018991925.1 Homarus americanus | reverse complement strand
GGACTTTGTTATACTAGGTCAGGGGACTTTGTTATACTCGTTCAGAGGACTTTGTTACACTAGATCAGGGGACTTTGTTATACTCGATCAGGGGACTTTGTTTTACTCGATGAGGGGGCTTTGTTTTACTCGATCAGGGGATTTTGTTATACTCGATCTGGGGACTTTGTTATACTCGATCAGGGAAATTTGTTACAGTCGATCAGGGGACTTTGTTATACTCGTTCTTGAGACTTTGTTATACTCCATTAGGGTCCTTTATTATACTCGATCAGGGGACTTAAATATACTCGATCAGGGGACTTTGTTATACTCGATCAGGCGACTTTGTTATACTCGATCAGGGGACTTCGTTATACTCGATCAGGGGACTTTGTTTTACTCCATTTGGGTCCTTTGTTTTACTCAATCAGGGGACTTAGTTATACTCTATCAGGGGACTTTGTTTTACTCGATCAGGGGACTTTGTTATACTCGATCAGGGGACTATGTTATACTCCATTAGGGTCCTTTGTTTTACTCAATCAGGGGCCTTAGTTATACTCTATCAGGGGACTTTGCTTTACTCGATCAGGGGACTTTGTTATACTCGATCAGGCGACTTTGTTATACTCAATCAGGGGACTTCGTTATACTCGATCAGGGGACTTTGTTTTACTCCATTAGGGTCCTTTGTTTTACTCAATCAGGGGACTTAGTTATACTCTATCAGGGGAGTTTGTTTTACTCGATCAGAGGACTTTGTTATACTCGATCTTGGGACTTTGTTATACTCCATTAGGGTCCTTTGTTTTACTCAATCAGGGGACTTAGTTATACTCTATCAGGGGACTTTGTTTTACTCGATCAGGGGACTTTGTTATACTCGATCAGGGGATTATGTTATACTCGATGAGGGGACTTTGTTATACTTGACCAGAGGCCTTAGTTATACTCGATCAGGGGGCTTTGTTATACTCGATCAGGGGACTTTGTTATGCTCGATCAGAGGACTTTGTTATACTCGATTAGGGGGCTTTTTTATACTCGATCAAGGACTTTGTTATACTCGATCTGGGGTGTTTGTTTTACTCGATCATGGGACTTTGTTTAACTCCATTAGGATCCTTTGTTATACTCAATCAGGGGACTTAGTTATACTCGATTAGGGGACTTTGTTATACTCGATTAGGGGGCTTTGTTATACTCGATCAGGGGACTTTGTTATACTCAATCAGAAGACTTTGTTATACTCGATCTTGGGACTTTGTTATACTCCATTAGGGTCCTTTGTTAAACTCAATGAAAGGACTTAGTTATACTCGATTCGGGGACTTTGTTAGACTCGATCAGAGGACTTTGTTACACTAGATCAGGGGACTTTGTTATACTCGATGAGGGGGCTTTGTTTAACTCGATCAGGGACTTAGTTATACTCGATCAGGGGACTTTGTTATACTCGATTAGGGGACTTTGTTATACTTTGATTAGGGATTTCGTTATACTCGCCGATCAGGGACTTTGTTTTTACCCCATTAGGGCCCTTGTTTTACCTAATCAGGGACCCCTCAGTTATACTCGATCAGGGGACTTTGTTATACTCGATCAGGCGACTTTGTTATACTCGATCTTGGGACTTTGTTATACTCCATTAGGGTCCTTTGTTTTACTCAATCAGGGGACTTAGTTATACTCTATCAGGGGACTTTGTTTTACTCGATCAGGGGACTTTGTTATACTCGATCAGTGGACTATGTTATACTCGATGAGGGGGCTTTGTTATACTCGACCAGGGGCCTTTGCTATACTCGATGAGGGGGCTTTGTTATACTCGATTAGGGGACTTTGTTATGCTCGATCAGGGGACTTTGTGATACTCGATTAGGGGGCTTTTTTATACTCGATCAAGGACTTTGTTATACTCGATCAGGGGTGTTTGTTTTACTCGATCATGGAACTTTGTTATACTCGATCAGGGAACTTTGTTATACTCGATGAGGGGACTTTGTTATACTCGATATTGGGACTTTGTTAAACTGGATCAGGGGCCTTTGTTATACTCCATTAGGGGCCTTTGTTATACTGGATCAGGGAACTTTGTTGTAATCGATCAGGGGACTTTGTTATGCTCGATCAGGGGGCTTTGTTAAACTCGATCAGGGGACTTTGTTATACTCGATCAGGGGACTTTGTTATACTCGATCAAGGGACTTTGTTATACTCGATCAGCGGGCTTTGTTTTTTTCGATCAAGGGACTTTGTTATACTCGATCAGGGGACTTTTTATACTCGATCAGGGGACTTTATTATACTCAATCAGGGGACTTTATTATAATCGATTAGGGGACTTTGTTATACTCGATCAGGGGACTTTGTTATACTCGACGAGGTGGCTTTGTATACTCGATCAGAAGACTTTGTTACACTCGAACAGGGACTTTATATACTGATCAGGGACTTGTTATACTCGGCGAGCGGGCTTTTGTTTTACTGGATCAGGGGACTTTATATACCCGATCAGGGGACTTTTGCTATACTCCGATCAGGGACTTTTGTTATACTCGATCAGGGGACTTTTGTCATACTCGATCAGGATCTTTGTTATACTCGGGATCTTGAGACTTTGTTATACTCCATTAGGGGGTCCTTTTATTATACTTCCGGATCAGGGGACTTTGTTATACCTGAACAGGGGACTTGGTTATACCTGCTGATCAGGTGATCTTTTGTTATACTCGATCAGGGGACTTTGTTATACCTTTATCAGGGACTTTGTTATACTCGTCGAGGGGGGCTTTGTTATACTCGATTAGGTGACTTTGTTATACTCGATCTGGGGACTTTGTTATACTCGATCAGGGAACTTTGTTACAGTCGATCAGGGGACTTTGTTATACTCGATCAGGGGACTTTGTTATACTCGATCTGGGGACTTTGTTATACTCGATCAGGGAACTTTGTTACAGTCGATCAGGGGACTTTTGTTGCGCCAATCAGGGACTTGTTACCCTGTTCAGAGGACTCTTGTTACACTAGATCAGGATTCTGTTATACTCGATCAGGTACTTTTGTTTTACCTGGCGAGGGGCTTTGTTTTACTCGATCAGGGATTTTAAGCTTATAATTTCGATTCAGACTTTGTTATACTCGATCAGGAACTTTATTACAAAGCCTCAGATCAGGGGACTTGTTAGGCCTGTTCTTGAGACTTTGTTATACTCCATTAGTAACCTTTTATTAAACCCGATCAGGGACTTGAAGCTATACTCGATCAGGGACTTGGTTATACTCGATCAGGCGACCTTTTGTTATACTCTCGATCAGGACTTCGTTATACCTGACTGTGACTTTGTTTTACTCCATTAGGTCCTTTGTTTACCCAATCAGGGACTTAGTTATAATTTCTATCAGGGACTTTGTTTTACCTGATCAGGGGATTTTGTTATACTCGATCAGGGGACTATGTTATACTCCATTAGGGTCCTTTGTTTTACTCAATCAGGGGACTTAGTTATACTCTATCAGGGGACTTTGTTTTACTCGATCAGGGGACTTTGTTATACTCGATCAGGCGACTTTGTTATACTCGACTAGGGGACTTCGTTATACTCGATCAGGGGACTTTGTTTTACTCCATTAGGGTCCTTTGTTTTACTCAATCAGGGGACTTAGTTATACTCTATCAGGGGACTTTGTTTTACTCGATCAGAGGACTTTGTTATACTCGATCTTGGGACTTTGTTATACTCCATTAGGGTCCTTTGTTTTACTCAATCAGGGGACTTAGTTATACTCTATCAGGGGACTTTGTTTTACTCGATCAGGGGACTTTGTTATACTCGATCAGGGGACTATGTTATACTCGATGAGGGGACTTTGTTATACTCGACCAGAGGCCTTAGTTATACTCGATCAGGGGGCTTTGTTATACTCGATCAGGGGACTTTGTTATGCTCGATCAGAGGACTTTGTTATACTCGATTAGGGGGCTTTTTTTTACTTGATCAAGGACTTTGTTATACTCGATCTGGGGTGTTTGTTTTACTCGATCATGGGACTTTGTTATACTCGATCAGGGAACTTTGTTATACTCGATGAGTGGACTTTGTTATACTCGATCTTGGGACTTTGTTTAACTCCATTAGGATCCTTTGTTATACTCAATCAGGGGACTTAGTTGTACTCGATCAGGGGACTTTGTTATACTCGATTAGGGGGCTTTGTTATACTCGATCAGGGGACTTTGTTATACTCCATTAGGGTCCTTTGTTAAACTCAATGTAAGGACTTAGTTATACTCGATTAGGGGACTTTGTTAGACTCGGTCAGAGGACTTTGTTACACTAGATCAGGGACTTTGTTATACTCGATGAGGGGGCTTTGTTTAACTCGATCAGGGACTTAGTTATACTCGATGAGGGGACTTTGTTATACTCGATTAGGGGACTTTGTTATACTCGTTCAGAGGACTTTGTTACACTAGATCAGGGGGTTAGTTATACTCGATCAGGGGACTTTGTTATACTCGATCAGGCGACTTTGTTATACTCGATCAGGGGACTTCGTTATACTCGATCAGGGGACTTTGTTTTACTCGATCAGAGGACTTTGTTATACTCGATCTTGGGACTTTGTTATACTCCATTAGGGTCCTTTGTATTACTCAATCAGGGGACTTAGTTATACTCTATCAGGGGACTTTGTTTTACTCGATCAGGGGACTTTGTTATACTCGATCAGTGGACTATGTTATACTCGATGAGGGGACTTTGTTATACTCGACCAGGGGCCTTTGTTATACTCGATCAGGGGGCTTTGTTATACTCGATCAGGGGACTTTGTTATGCTCGATAGGGGACTTTGTTATACTCGATTAGGGGGCTTTTTTATACTCGATCAAGGACTTTGTTATACTCAATCAGGGGTGTTTATTTTACTCGATCATGGAACTTTGTTATACTCGATGAGGGGACTATGTTATACTCGATCTTGGGACTTTGTTAAACTGGATCAGGGGCCTTTTGTTATACTCCATTAGGGGCCTTTGTTATACTGGATCAGGGAACTTTGTTGTAATCGATCAGGGGACTTTGTTATGCTCGATCAGGGGGCTTTGTTATTCTTGATCAGGAGACTTTGTACATACTCAACTAGGGACTTTGTTATATTCGGTCAGGGGCCTTACTTATACTCGATCAGGGGGCTTTGTTAAACTCGATCAGGGGACTTTGTTATACTCGATCAGGGGAATTTGTTATACAAGATCAGGGGACTTTGTTATACTCGATCAGGGGGCTTTGTTTTTCTCGATCAAGGGACTTTGTTATACTCGATCAGGGGACTTTGTTATACTTGATCAGGGGACTTTATTATACTCAATCAGGGGACTTTATTATAATCGATTAGGGGACTTTGTTATACTCGATTAGGGGATTATGTTATACTCGACGAGGTGGCTTTGTTATACTCGATCAGAGGACTTTGTTACACTCGAACAGGGGACTTTGTTATACTCGATCAGGGGACTTTGTTGTACTCGATGAGCGGGCTTTGTTTTACTCGATCAGGGGACTTTGTTATACTCGATCAGGGGACTTTGTTATACGCGATCAGGGGACTTTGTTATACTCGATCAGTGGACTTTGACATACTCGATCATGGGACTTTGTTATACTCGATCTTGAGACTTTGTTATACTCCATTGGGGTCCTTTATTATACTCGATCAGGGGACTTTGTTATACTCGAACAGGGGACTTTGTTATACTCGATCAGGGGACTTTGTTATACTCGATCAGGGGACTTTGTTATACTCGTCGAGGGGGCTTTGTTATACTCGATTAGGTGACTTTGTTATACTCGTTCAGAGGACTTTGTTACACTAGATCAGGGGACTTTGTTATACTCGATCAGGGGACTTTGTTTTACTCGATGAGGGGGCTTTGTTTTACTCGATCAGGGGACTTTGTTATACTCGATCTGGGGACTTTGTTATACTCGATCAGGGAACTTTGTTACAGTCGATCAGGGGACTTTGTTATACTCGTTCTTGAGACTTTGTTATACTCCATTAGGGTCCTTTATTATACTCGATCAGGGGACTTAGTTATACTCGATCAGGGGACTTTGTTATACTCGATCAGGCGACTTTGTTATACTCGATCAGGGTAATTCGTTATACTCGATCAAGGGACTTTGTTTTACTCCATTAGGGTCCTTTGTTTTACTCAATCAGGGGACTTAGTTATACTCTATCAGGGGACTTTGTTTTACTCGATCAGGGGACTTTGTTATACTCGATCAGGGGACTATGTTATACTCCATTAGGGTCCTTTGTTTTACTCAATCAGGGGACTTGGTGCATACTTTCTATCAAGGGACTTTGTTTTACTTTCGATCAGGGGACTTTGTTATATACTCGATCCAGGCGACTTTGTTATACTCGATCGAGACTTCATTATACTCGATCAGGGGACTTTGTTTTACTCCGTAGGGTCCTTTGTTTTTACTCAATCAAGGGACTTGTTATACTCTATCAGGGACTTTGTTTTACTCGATCAGAGGACTTTGTTATACTCGATCTTAGGACTTTATTTATACTCCATTAGGGTCCTTTGTTTTACTCAATCAGTGGACTTAGTTATACTCTCTCAGGGGACTTTGTTTTACTCGATCAGGGGACTTTGTTATACTCGATCAAGGGACTATGTTATACTCGATGAGGGGACTTTGTTATACTCGACCAGAGGCCTTAGTTATACTCGATGAGGGGGCTTTGTTATACTCGATCACGGGACTTTGTTATGCTCGATCAGGGGACTTTGTTATACTCGATTAGGGGGCTTTTATATACTCGATCAAGGACTTTGTTATACTCGATCAGGGGTGTTTGTTTTACTCGATCATGGAACTTTGTTATACTCGATCAGGGAACTTTGTTATACTCGATGAGGGGACTTTGTTATACTCGATCTTGGGACTTTGTTAAACTGGATGCGGGGCCTTTGTTATACTCCATTAGGGGCCTTTGTTATACTGGATCAGGGAACTTTGTTGTAATCGATCAGGGGGCTTTGTTAAACTCGATCAGGGGACTTTGTTATACTCGATCAGGGGACTTTGTTATACTCGATCAGGGGACTTTATTATACTCGATCAGGGGACTTTGTTTTACTCGATCAGGGGGCTTTGTTTTTCTCGATCAAGGGACTTTGTTATGCTCGATCAGGGGACTTTGTTATACTTGATCAGGGGACTTTATGATACTCAATCAGGGGACTTTATTATAATCGATTAGGGGACTTTGTTATACTCGATCAGGGGATTTTGTTATACTCGACGAGGTGGCTTTGTTATACTCGATCAGAGGACTTTGTTACACTTGAACAGGGGACTTTGTTATACTCGATGAGGGGACTTTGTTATACTCGATGAGCGGGCTTTGTTTTACTCGGTCAGGGGACTTTGTTATACTCGATCAGGGGACTTTGTTATACTCGATCAGGGGACTTTGTTATACTCGATCAGGGGACTTTGTTATTCTCGATCAGGGGACTTTGTCATACTCGATCAGGGGACTTTGTTATACTCGATCTTGAGACTTTGTTATACTCCATTAGGGTCCTTTATTATACTCGATCAGGGGACTTTGTTATACTCGAACAGGGGACTTTGTTATACTCGATCAGGTGACTTTGTTATACTCGATCAGGGGACTTTGTTATACTCGATCAGGGGACTTTTTTATACTAGTCGAGGGGGGCTTTGTTATTCTCGATTAGGTGACTTTGTTATACTCGATCTGGGGACTTTGTTATACTCGATCAGGGAAATTTGTTACAGTCGAGCAGGGGACTTTGTTATACTCGATCAGGGGACTTTGTTATACACGATCTGGGGACTTTGTTATACTCGATCAGGGAACTTTGTTACAGTCGATCAGGGGACTTTGTTATACTAGATCAGGGGACTTTGTTATACTCGTTCAGAGGACTTTGTTACACTAGATCAGGGGACTTTGTTATACTCGATCAGGGGACTTTGTTTTACTCGATGAGGGGGCTTTGTTTTACTCGATCAGGGGATTTTGTTATACTCGATCTGGGGACTTTGTTATACTCGATCAGGGAACTTTGTTACAGTCGATCAGGGGACTTTGTTATACTCGTTCTTGAGACTTTGTTATACTCCATTAGGGTCCTTTATTATACTCGATCAGGGGACTTAGTTATACTCGATCAAGGGACTGTGTTATACTCGATCAGGCGACTTTGTTATACTCGATCAGGGGACTTCGTTATACTCGATCAGGGGACTTTGTTTTACTCGATCAGAGGACTTTGTTTACTCGATCTTGGGACTTTGTTATACTCCATTAGGGTCCTTTGTTTTACTCAATCAGGGGACTTAGTTATACTCTATCAGGGGACTTTGTTTTACTCGATCAGGGGACTTTGTTATACTCGATCAGGGGACTATGTTATACTCCATTAGGGTCCTTTGTTTTACTCAATCAGGGGCCTTAGTTATACTCTATCAGGGGACTTTGCTTTACTCGATCAGGGGACTTTGTTATACTCGATCAGGCGACTTTGTTATACTCAATCAGGGGACTTCGTTATACTCGATCAGGGGACTTTGTTTTACTCCATTAGGGTCCTTTGTTTTACTCAATCAGGGGACTTAGTTATACTCTATCAGGGGAGTTTGTTTTACTCGATCAGAGGACTTTGTTATACTCGATCTTGGGACTTTGTTATACTCCATTAGGGTCCTTTGTTTTACTCAATCAGGGGACTTAGTTATACTCTATCAGGGGACTTTGTTTTACTCGATCAGGGGACTTTGTTATACTCGATCAGGGGATTATGTTATACTCGATGAGGGGACTTTGTTATACTTGACCAGAGGCCTTAGTTATACTCGATCAGGGGGCTTTGTTATACTCGATCAGGGGACTTTGTTATGCTCGATCAGAGGACTTTGTTATACTCGATTAGGGGGCTTTTTTATACTCGATCAAGGACTTTGTTATACTCGATCTGGGGTGTTTGTTTTACTCGATCATGGGACTTTGTTTAACTCCATTAGGATCCTTTGTTATACTCAATCAGGGGACTTAGTTATACTCGATTAGGGGACTTTGTTATACTCGATTAGGGGGCTTTGTTATACTCGATCAGGGGACTTTGTTATACTCAATCAGAAGACTTTGTTATACTCGATCTTGGGACTTTGTTATACTCCATTAGGGTCCTTTGTTAAACTCAATGTAAGGACTTAGTTATACTCGATTAGGGGACTTTGTTAGACTCGGTCAGAGGACTTTGTTACACTAGATCAGGGACTTTGTTATACTCGATGAGGGGGCTTTGTTTAACTCGATCAGGGACTTAGTTATACTCGATGAGGGGACTTTGTTATACTCGATTAGGGGACTTTGTTATACTCGTTCAGAGGACTTTGTTACACTAGATCAGGGGGTTAGTTATACTCGATCAGGGGACTTTGTTATACTCGATCAGGCGACTTTGTTATACTCGATCAGGGGACTTCGTTATACTCGATCAGGGGACTTTGTTTTACTCGATCTTGGGACTTTGTTATACTCCATTAGGGTCATGTTTCTCAATCAGGGGACTTAGTTATATACTCTATCAGGGGACTTTGTTTTACTCGATCAGGGGACTTTGTTATACTCGATCAGGGGACTATGTTATACTCGATGAGGGGACTTTGTTATACTCGACCAGAGGCCTTAGTTATACTCGATCAGGGGGGTTTGTTATACTCGATCAGGGGACTTTGTTATGCTCGATCAGGGGACTTTGTTATACTCGATTATGGGGCTTTTTTATACTCGATCAAGGACTTTGTTATACTCGATCAGGGGTGTTTGGTTTACTCGATCATGGAACTTTGTTATACTTGATCAGGGAACTTTGTTATACTCGATGAGGGGACTTTGTTATACTCGATCTTGGGACTTTGTTTAATTCCATTAGGGTCCTTTGTTATACTCCATTAGGGGCCGTTGTTATACTGGATCAGGGAACTTTGGTGTAATCGATCAGGGGACTTTGTTATGCTCGATCAGGGGGCTTTGTGTTAAACTCGATCAGGGGACTTTGTTATACTCGATCAGGGGACTTTGTTATACTCGATCAGGGAACTTTGTTATACTCGATTAGGGGACTTTGTTTTACTCAATGAGGGGGCTTTGTTTTACTCGATCAGGGACTTTGTTATACTTGATCAAGGGACTTTATTATACTCAATCAAGGGACTTTGGCTATAATCGTTAGGGACTTTGTTATACTCGATCAGGAGATTTTGTTATACTCGACGAGGTGGCTTTATTATACTCGATCAAGAGGACTTTGTTACACTTGAACAGGGGACTGTTATACTCGATCAGGGGACTTTGTTATACTCGATAGGCAGGATTTGTTTTACTCGATCAGGGGACATTGTTATACTCGATCAGGGGACTTTGTTATACGCGATCAGGGGACTTTGTTATACTCGATCAGGGGACTTTGTCATACTCGATCTGGGGACTTTGTTATACTCGATCTTGAGACTTTGTTATACTCCATTAGGGTCCATTATTATACTCGATCAGGGGACTTTGTTATGCTCGATTAGGGGACTTTGTTATCCTCGATCAGGGGACTTTGTTATACTCGATCAGGGGACTTTGTTATACTCGTCGAGGGGGCTTTGTTATACTCGATTAGGTGACTTTGTTATACTCGTTCAGAGGACTTTGTTACACTAGATCAGGGGACTTAGTTATACTCGATCAGGGGACTTTGTTATATACTCGATCAGGGGACTTTGTTATACACGATCTGGGGACTTTGTTATACTCAATCAGGGAACTTTGTTATACTCGTCGAGGGGGCTTTGTTATAGTCGATTAGGGGACTATGTTATACTCGTTCAGAGGACTTTGTTACACTAGATCAGGGGACTTTGTTATACTCGATCAGGGGACTTTGTTTTACTCGATGAGGGGTCTTTGTTTTACTCGATCAGGGACTTTGTTATACTCGATCTGGGGACTTTGTTATACTCGATCAGGGAACTTTGTTACAGTCGATCAGGGGACTTTGTTATACTCATTCTTGAGACTTTGTTATACTCCATTAGGGTCCTTTATTATACTCGATTAGGGGACTTAGTTATACTCGATCAGGGGACTTTGTTATACTCGATCAGGCGACTTTGTTATACTCGATCTGGGGACTTCGTTATACTCGATCAGGGGACTTTGTTTTACTCGGTCAGAGGACTTTGTTATACTCGATCTTGGGAGTTTGTTATACTCCATTAGGGTCCTTTGTTTTACTCAATCAGGGGACTTAGCTATACTCTATCAGGGGACTTTGTCTTACTCGATCAGGGGACTTTGTTATACTCGATCAGGGGACTTTGTTATACTCGATCAGCGGACTTTAATACTCGTCGAGGGAACTTTGTACTCGATTAAGGACATTGGTAAAGCTCGATCAGGACTTTTGTTACACGCACCTAGATCAGGGGACTTTATTATTCTCGATCAGGGACTTAGTTATGCTACTCGATCAGGGACTTTTATTATATCGATCAGGGGACTTTGTTCTACTCGTTCAGGGGACTTTGTTTTCTCGATCAAGGACTTTATTATACTCGATGGGGCTTTTGTTATACTCAGACAGGGACTTTGTTATACTCGATCAGGGGACTTTGTTATACTCGATCAGGGGACTTTGTTATACTCGATCAGGGGACTTTGTTATACTCGTCGTGGGGGCTTTGTTACACTAGATCAGGGGACTTTGTTATACTCGATCAGGGGACTTTGTTATACTCGATGAGGGGGCCTTGTTTTACTCGATGAGGGGACTTTGTTATTCTCGATCTGGGAACTTTGTTATACTCGATGAGGGAACTTCGTTACAGTCGATCAGGGGACTTTGTTATACTCATTCTTGAGACTCTGTTATACTCCATTAGGGTCCTTTATTATACTCGATCAGGGGACTTAGTTATACTCGATCAGGGGACTTTGTTATACTCGATCAGGCGACTTTGTTATACTCGATCAGAGGACTTCGTTATACTCGATCAGGGGACTTTGTTTTACTCGATCAGAGGACTTTGTTATACTCGATATTGGGACTTTGTTATACTGCATTAGGGTCCTTTGTTATACTCAATCGGGGGACTTAGTTATACTCGATCAGGAGACTTTGTTATACTCGATTAGGGGGCTTTGTTATACTCGATCAGGGGACTTTGTTATACTCGGTCAGAGGACTTTGTTATACTCGATCAGGGGACTTTGTTATACTCGATTAGGGGACTTTATCAGACTCGATCAGGGGACTTTGTTATACTCGATCTTGAGACTTTGTTATACTCCATTACGGTCCTTTATTATACTCGATCAGAAAACTTGGTTATACTCGATCAGGGGACTTTGCTATCCTCGATGAGGGGACTTTGTTATACTCGATCAGGGGACTTTGTTTTAATCGATCAGAGGACTTTGTTTTACTCGATGAGGGGACTTTGTTATACTCTAACGAGGGCTTTGAGTGCTCGATCAGGGGACTTTGTTGGCTTCTCGATCAGGGGACTTTGTTATATTCGGTCAGGGGCCTTTCTTATACTCGATCAGGGGGCTTTGTTAAACTCGATCAGGGGACTTTGTTATACTCGATCGAGGGACTTTGTTATACTCGATGAGGGGGCTTTGTTTTTCTCGATCAATGGTTTTTGTTATACTCGATCAGGGGACTTTGTTATACTCGTCGGGGACTTTGTTATACTCAATCAGGGGACATTGTTATACTCGATCAGAGGACAATGTTACACTAGATCAGGCGACTTTATTATGCTCGATCAGGGGACTTAGTTATACTCGATCAGGGGACTTTGTTATACTCGATCAGGGGACTTTGTTCTACTCGATCAGGGGACTTTGTTTTTCTCGATCAAGGGACTTTGTTATACTCGATCAAGGGACTTTGTTATACTCGAACAGGGGACTTTGTTATACTCGATCAGGGGACTTTGTTATACTCGATCAGGGGACTATGTTATACTCGATCAGGGGACTTTGTTATACTCGAACAGGGGACTTTGATATACTCGATCAGGGGACTTTGTTATACTCGATCAGGGGACTTTGTTATACTCGATCAGGGACTTTGTTATACTCGTCGAGGGGGCTTTGTTATAGTCGATTAGGGGACTTTGTTATACTCGTTCAGAGGACTTTGTTACACTAGATCAGGGGACTTTGTTATACTCGATTAGGGGACTTTGTTTTACTCGATGAGGGGGCTTTGTTTTACTCGATCAGGGGACTTTGTTATACTCGATCTGGGGACTTTGTTATACTCGATCAGGGAACTTTGTTACAGTCGATCAGGGGACTTTGTTATACTCATTCTTGAGACTTTGTTATACTCCATTAGGGTCCTTTATTATACTCGATTAGGGGACTTAGTTATACTCGATCAGGGGACTTTGTTATACTCGATCAGGCGACTTTGTTATACTCGATCAGGGGACTTCGTTATACTCGATCAGGGGACTTTGTTTTACTCGGTCAGAGGACTTTGTTATACTCGATCTTGGGACTTTGTTATACTCCATTAGGGTCCTTTGTTTTACTCAATCAGGGGACTTAGCTATACTCTATCAGGGGACTTTGTCTTACTCGATCAGGGAACTTTGTTATACTCGATCAGGGGACTTTGTTATACTCGATCAGGGGACTTTGTTATACTCGTCGAGGGGGCTTTGTTATACTCGATTAGGGGACATTGTTAAACTCGATCAGAGGACTTTGTTACACTAGATCAGGGGACTTTATTATTCTCGATCAGGGGACTTAGTTATATTCGATCAGGGGACTTTGTTATACTCGATCAGGGGACTTTGTTCTACTCGATCAGGGGACTTTGTTTTTCTCGATCAAGGGACTTTGTTATACTCGATCAGGGGACTTTGTTATACTCGAACAGGGGACTTTGTTATACTCGATCAGGTGACTTTGTTATACTCGATCAGGGGACTTTGTTATACTCGATCAGGGGACTTTGTTATACTCGTCGAGGGGGCTTTGTTACACTAGATCAGGGGACATTGTTATACTCGATCAGGGGACTTTGTTATACTCGATGAGGGGGCCTTGTTTTACTCGATGAGGGGACTTTGTTATTCTCGATCTGGGAACTTTGTTATACTCGATGAGGGAACTTTGTTACAGTCGATCAGGGGACTTTGTTATACTCGTTCTTGAGACTCTGTTATACTCCATTAGGGTCCTTTATTATACTCGATCAGGGGACTTAGTTATACTCGATCAGGGGACTTTGTTATACTCGATCAGGCGACTTTGTTATACTCGATCAGAGGACTTCGTTATACTCGATCAGGGGACTTTGTTATACTCGATCAGAGGACTTTGTTATACTCGATATTGGGACTTTGTTATACTGCATTAGGGTCCTTTGTTATACTCAATCAGGGGACTTAGTCATACTCGATCAGGGGACTTTGTTATACTCGATTAGGGGGCTTTGTTGTACTCGATCAGGGGACTTTGTTATACTCGATCAGGGGACTTTGTTATACTCGATCAGGGGACTTTGTTATACTCGATCAGGGGACTTTATCAGACTCGATCAGGGGACTTTGTTATACTCGATCTTGAGACTTTGTTATACTCCATTACGGTCCTTTATTATACTCGATCAGAAAACTTAGTTATACTCGATCAGGGGACTTTGTTATACTCGATCAGGGGACTTTGTTATACTCGATTAGGGGACTTTGTTTTAATCGATCAGAGGACTTTGTTATACTCGATCAGGGGACTTTGTTATACTCTAACAGGGGACTTTGTAGTACTCGATCATAGGACTTTGTTATTCTCGATCAGGGGACTTTGTTATACTCGATCAGGGGACTTTGTTATACTCGATTAGGGGACTTTGCTATACTCGATCAGAGGACTTTGTTACACTAGATCAGGGGAATTTGTTATACTCGATCAGGGGACTTTGTTATACTCGATGAGGGGGCTTTGTTTTACTCGATCAGGGGACTTTGTTATACTCGTCGAGGGGACTTTGTTATACTCGTCGAGGGGGCTTTGTTATACTCGATTAGGGGACATTGTTATATTCGATCAGAGGACAATGTTACACTAGATCAGGCGACTTTATTATGCTCGATCAGGGGACTTAGTTATACTCGATCAGGGGACTTTGTTATACTCGATCAGGGGACTTTGTTCTACTCGATCAGGGGACTTTGTTTTTCTCGATCAAGGGACTTTGTTATACTCGATCAGGGGACTTTGTTATACTCGATCAGGGACTTTGTTATACTCGATCAGGGACTCTTTGCTATAATCGAACAGGGACTTTTGTTATACCTTTTGATCAGGGACTTTGTTATACCTGGATCAGGGACTTTGTTATACTCTGGATCAGGGCCGGTTATGCCTGATTAGACTTGCTATACTTCCGTTCAGAGGACTTTGTTGCTGACTTTTAGATCAGGGACTTTACATACTCGATCAAGGGACTTTTTATACCGCTGATGAGGGGGCTTTATTTAACTCGATCAGGGACTTAGTTATACTCGATCAGGGGACTTTGTTATACTCGATTAGGGGACTTTGTTATACTCGATCTTGAGACGTTGTTATAGTCCATTAGGGTGTTTTATTATACTCGATCAGGGAACTTTGTTTTACTCGATCCGGGGCTTTATTATACTCGATAAGGGACTTTGTTATACTCGACCAGGGGAGTTTGTTATATTCGATCAGGGGACTTTGTTATACTCGATGAGGGGACTTTGTTATACTCGATCCGGGGCTTTATTATACTCGTTAAGGGGACTTTGTTATACTCGATCAGGGGACTTTGTTATAGTCGATGAGGGGACTATGTTATACTCGATCTTGGGACCTTGTTATACTCCAATAGGGTCCTTTGTTATACTTGATCAGGGGCCTTTGTTATACTCGACCAGGGGTCTTTGTTATACTCGATAAAGGGCCTTTGTTATACTCGATGAGGGTACTTTGTTATACTCAACTAGGGACTTTGTTATATTCGGTCAGGGGCCTTTCTTATACTCGATCAGGGGGCTTTGTTAAACTCGATCAGGGGACTTTGTTATACTCGATCAGGGGACTTTATTATACTCGATCAGGGGACTTTGTTATACTCGATCACGGTGCTTTGTTTTTCTCGATTAAGGGACTTTGTTATACTCGATGAGGGGGCTTTGTTTAACTCGATCAGGGACTTAGTTATACTCGATCAGGGGACTTTGTTATACTCGATTAGGGGACTTTGTTATACTCGATCTTGAGACGTTGTTATAGTCCATTAGGGTCATTTATTATACTCGATCAGGGAACTTTGTTATACTCGATCCGGGGCTATATTATACTCGATAAGGGGACTTTGTTATACTTGACCAGGGGACTGTGTTATACTCGATCAGGGGACTTTGTTATACTAGATTAGGGGACTTTGTTATACTCGATCCGGGGCTTTATTATACTCGGTAAGGGGATATTGTTATACTCGATCAGGGGACTTTGTTATACTCGATGAGGGAACTATGTTATACTCGATCTTGGGACTTTGTTAAACTGGATCAGGGGCCTTTGTTATACTCCATTAGGGCCTTTGTTATACTGGATCAGGGGACTTTGTTGTAATCGATCAGGGGACTTTGTTATGCTCGATCAGGGAGCTTTGTTATACTCGATCAGGAGACTTTGTATATACTCAACTAGGGACTTTGTTATATTCGGTCAGGGGCCTTACTTATACTCGATCAGGGGGCTTTGTTAAACTCGATCAGGGGACTTTGTTATACTCGATCAGGGGACTTTGTTATACTCGATCAAGGGACTTTTTATACTCGATCGGGGGGCTTTGTTTTTCTCGATCAAGGGACTTTGTTATACTCGATCAGGGGACTTTTTATACTCGATCAGGGGACTTTATTATACTCAATCAGGGGACTTTATTATAATCGATTAAGGGACTTTGTTATACTCGATCAGGGGACTTTGTTATACTCGACGAGGTGGCTTTGTTATACTCGACCAGAGGACTTTGTTACACTCGATCAGGGACTTAGTTATACTCGATTAGGGGACTTTGTTATACTCGATTAGGGGACTTTGTTATACTCGATCTTGAGACGTTGTTATAGTCCATTAGGGTCCTTTATTATACTCGATCAGGGAACTTTGTCATACTCGATCCGGGGCTTTATCATACTCGATATGGGGACTTTGTTATACTCGACCAGGGGACTGTGTTATACTCGATCAGGGGACTTTGTTATACTAGATTAGGGGACTTTGTTATACTCGATCCGGGGCTTTATTATACTCGTTAAGGGGACTTTGTTATACTCGATCAGGGGACTTTGTTATAGTCGATGAGGGGACTATGTTATACTCGATCTTGGGACTTTGTTATACTCCAATAGGTTCCTTTGTTATACTTGATCAGGGGCCTTTGTTATACTCGACCAGGGGTCTTTGTTATACTCGATAAAGGGCCTTTGTTATACTCGATGAGGGTACTTTGTTATACTCGATCTTGGGACTTTGTTAAACTCGATCAGGGGCCTTTGTTATTCTCCATTAGGGGCCTTTGTTATAATGGATCAGGGGATTTTGTTATAATCGATCAAAGGACTTTGTTATACTCGATCAGGGGACTTTGTTATACTCGATCAGGGGACTTTGTTATACTCTAACAGGGGACTTTGTTATACTCGATCAGGGGACTTTGTTATACTCGATCAGGGGACTTTGTTATACTCGATCAGGGGACTTTGTTATACTCGTCGAGGGGGCTTTGTTATACTCGATTAGGTGACTTTGTTATACTCGTTCAGATGACTTTGTTACACTAGATCAGGGGACTTTGTTATACTCGATCGGGGGACTTTGTTTTACTCGATGAGGGGGCTTTGTTTTACTCGATCACGGGACTTTGTTATACTCGATCTGGGGACTTTGTTATACTCGATCAGGGAACTTTGTTACAGTCGATCAGGGGACTTTGTTATACTCGTTCTTGAGACTTTGTTATACTCCATTAGTATTCTTTATTATACTCGATTAGGGGACTTAGTTATACTCGATCAGGGGACTTTGTTATACTCGATCAGGCGACTTTGTTATACTCGATCAGGGGACTTCGTTATACTCGATCAGGGGACTTTGTTTTACTCGGTCAGAGGACTTTGTTATACTCGATCTTGGGACTTTGTTATACTCCATTAGGGTCCTTTGTTTTACTCAATCAGGGGACTTAGCTATACTCTATCAGGGGACTTTGTCTTACTCGATCAGGGGACTTTGTATACTCGATCAGGGGACTTTGTTATACTTGATGAGGGGACTTTGTTATACTCGACCAGGGGCCTTTGTTATACTCGATCAGGGGGCTTTTGTTATACTCGATCAGGGGACTTTGTTATGCTCGATCTGGGGACTTTGTTATACTCGATTAGGGGGCTTTTTTATACTCGATCAAGGACTTTGTTATATTCGATCAGGGGTGTTTGTTTTACTCGATCATGGAACTTTGTTATACTCGATCAGGGAACTTTGTTATACTCGATGAGGGGACTTTGTTATACTCGATCTTTGGACTTTGTTTTACTCCATTAGGGTCCTTTGTTATACTCAATCAGGGGACTTAGTTATACTTAATCAGGGGACTTTGTTATACTCGATTAGGGGGCTTTGTTATACTCGATCAGGGGACTTTGTTATACTCGATCAGAAGACTTTGTTATACTCGATCTTGGGACTTTGTTATACTCCATTAGGGTCCTTTGTTAAACTCAATGAGGGGACTTAGTTATACTCGATTAGGGGACTTTGTTAGACTCGATCAGAGGACTTTGTTACACTTGTCACGTGCCTGAGCGCTCGGGAACTCGCATAGCGTGAGGTATATGTTCACACCTACATTTCATACAAGCTATTAATAAATTGTTAATTGTACTTATTATATTATTATTGTTCTTAGTTACTTAGGTTAATTGTATATTTATGTATGTTATTTATATGCATCATTGTCTTACTCTGTTAAGTCAACTCAAGAGTAGTATTAATTGATTATATAAAATATCCAGCAAATGTCCTGGATCATGTGATATGAGGCGCGCTCCTCGGCGTGCCCACGCTTCGCCAGTAGCGAAAAAACCGTGGCATAGGTTAGACGTGTCCATTCGTTCTCTAGCCTTGACCCTTGTCTAGTGCTTTATCCAGTCTTCTGCAATGCCCTAGGGGTATCAGGTATTAGTGACACGTTTAGTTAGGCCTAGGAAGGGATCCTGGTGGTAAGGTATCTCCTGTTTGGTAGGGATAATCATTTTGTAGTGATTGTTGTATATATATATTTCGTATGTCTTGTGTAATATAGTAATGTTAAGTAATATTTGTTTGGTCTAACTCCTTACAGCATATTTTCGCCCTTCCGGCATCACTCTTATTTTATTATACACTTACTTATTCCCTTAAATTCATGTTTGCTAGTCATTACTCCCTTTAGAACATAAATTGAATTAATTAATTATCTTCCCTTTTGTGATTCACTTATTTCAACTGTTCTTATTTTTTCAAGTACATATAGTTGAGTAGGTTTTTGGTGAGGATAATTATTGCCGTGTTCCCTATTTGTTCCTTTATTTGTTAATAACTTGGGGTAGGATTCACTCCCCAAGTATAAAGGGTAGTGGGATCGCGCCAAGTGGGGGCCTGTGTCCGGGAGCTAACCATTGTTGTGTCATATCAAGTGTTGTTACTCGCCAGGTGTTGTATCATCGCTAAGTATTTTTGGATGCAAGTTGCTGTGTTCACAGTGTTCATTTATATTGCTCCTGTTATTGCTTAAGCTACTGGTGAGTTAACCCTTATCTTGTGTACCAGGTGTTTGGTTAATCCCTTGCTGTGTTTCACAGTTGATTGCATTTTGATATTATTAATTAGCTAGCTAGTTAGCTTAGCTGCCACGGTTACTTTTTTTCGCTACTCGATTTTGAGTTCAACATGTTTGACCTGGAAAGCTTTTTGGCTTCACCTTCAGCCGAAGTACTGAAGGGGCTTACTAAGGCAGAGTGGCAATCCCTCGCTGCTTATTATGAAGTAGAAGGCCGCTCTTCCATGAATAAGTCTAGGTTAGAAGAGGCTGTCCTCAACTACCTTATTGACAATGAAATCATAGCCCAACCGTCGGGAAATTCAGAGGAAATTGTTACACCAAGTAATTTGGTCTTACAAGTTGAACTCAAAAGACTCGAGGTGGAGCTGGAAACTCTCAAACAACGAGGTTTGGCTCAAGGTAGTAATACTTCAATATTCAGTGTAGACAAATGTCTCAACAGTGTTCCTAAATTTAATGAGGAAGAACCAGACATGTTCTTCTCTCTTTTTGAGAAAATTGCCCGACTTAACAAGTGGCCTGTTCCTCAATGGTCTCAACTTATTTATAGATCTTTCACTGGTAAAGCATTAGATGTGTTTTCTGCCCTCTCTGAGGATCAATGTCGAGACTATGCCCTTGTTAAGTCCGCGGTTTTGAGTGCTTATAAACTTGTTCCTGAAGCCTACCGGCAACAGTTCCGTAACTACCGGAAGACTGACAAACAAACATTTGTGGAGTTCTTCAGGCAGAAACAGGTCCTTTGTCGGAGGTGGATTGAAAGTGAGTCTGCCCATGTAGAACATGACAAGCTTGTTGAACTAATCCTGCTAGAGGAGGTTAGAAAGTGTATCCCAGGCGACATTCGAGCACACTTGGATCAGAGAGGTATCTGTACCCTGGCTGATGCTGGTCCAGTGGCTGACCATTATTCCTTAACTAATAGAAATGTAAATTCCAGGTCTTATGCTCTCATGTCCCAGTCCTTCACTTCCTTCAAGCGGCCCACACCAACATCTACATCGGGGTCCCTGCCTCTTGTCATACCGACCCGACCCTCAGGTTCTGCATCATCTACCCCGGGTGAGCCTATGGTCCATGGGACAGGTGGATCTACTCCTACTGGTGAGAGAAACTCTAGTTGCAGGTACTGTAAGAAGCCAGGACATGTCATCAGCGACTGTCTCAAGTTAAAGAAAAGAAATTCCTCTCGCCAAGGATCCCCCGCTCTTTTGGTCAGGGTGGCCGAGCAATCGGAGAAATTATTGGAGCCCTGTGTCACTGCCCTCAGTCAGACTGTTGCCCTGAATGCTTCCCCCTCTTCTATGATATCAACCTTTGAACCATTTTGTTCTCCTGGTTCTTTAGCTTTGGATCAATTCAGTCAACCCATTTCTGTTAAACTCTTGAGAGACACAGGCTCAGCCTTATCTCTTGTTACTAAAGAAGCTGCTCCATTCCTGGATTCATGCTATACTGGTAGCTGGGTGCTTGTGAACGGTTTGACCGGTGGGTCGCGTATTCCCCTTTGTCAAGTGTACCTGCGGTCATCCATAAAGTCAGGCTATGTCACGTTAGGAGTAGTAGATAGCTTACCTGTAGAAGGGGTCTCTCTATTGATAGGAAATGACCTCGTTGGCGACATGATGTTCCCTAATGTTGTGATCTCATCTTGTCCCACTGCCGAGAATAATACTGTGCAGTTAGAAGTAGACTTTCCAGGGTTGTTCCCTGCGTGTGCTGTGACCCATAGCATGAGCCGCAGTACAGAGGTAGAAGAGACTAGTGAAGTTGATGAAATTTCCCTCCAGGACTGTGAGAAGTCCGAGGATAATCTTATCCAGCCGGACCATACTGATCTTGGTCTCAGTGAATTTTTTGAGGATTCTCCACAACCAGATAACCTCCAGAGTAGTTCTGATGGAGATAGGAACCCAGATGTCACTAGTTTTGGTTCCTCTCCCATCACTAGGAGTAAGTTCATTGAGCTACAAGCAGGGGATCCTGAGCTAGTAGGTTTTTTCAATAGGTCAGTTACTGAGACAGAAGCTGAGCAAGAATCAAATTGCTACTACACTAGGTCTGGTGTATTAATGCGGAAGTTCCGTCCCTCCAATTCTCCTGCCAATCACCCTTGGTTAGTTCATCATCAAGTTGTTATTCCCAGGACATACTTAGTATCGCTCATGATGGGGTGGGTGGTCATTTAGGAGTTAGGAAGACTTATGCAAAAATGTTATCCCAGTTCTTTTGGCCTAGGATGAAGAAAGACGTCAGCTCTTACTGTCGCACTTGCCATGATTGTCAGGTAGCGGGGAAACCGAACCCCAGTGTTAAACCATTCCCTCTGCAGCCTATCCCAGTCATTGAAGAGCCCTTTAGTAAGGTGGTCATAGATTGTGTCGGTCCCTTACCTAAGACCCCTCGTGGTCATCAGTTCTTGCTAACCATTATTGATTGTACAACCCGTTATCCTGAAGCCATTCCCTTGCGCCGCATCACAGCGAAGAATGTTATCAAAGCCTTAACCCACTTCTTCACTCAAGTAGGCCTTCCTACAGTGGTGCAGTCAGATCAGGGTTCCAATTTTACTTCCCGGTTGTTTAATCAGGTAATGCAAACCCTGGGAGTCCGGCAGTTGAGGTCTTCGGCCTATCACCCTCAGTCACAGGGGGTGGTAGAGAGATTTCACCAGACACTAAAACTCATGTTGCGCACCTTCTGTCTGGAGACTGGGAAGGATTGGGACGAGGGAGTTGACCTGCTTTTGTTTGCTGTTCGGGACAGTAAACAAGAGTCGCTAGGATTCTCGCCCTTCCAGCTCGTCTATGGACATGAGGCGCGAGGGCCTCTTAAGGTGTTAAAAGAGTGTTGGTTGAGTGATCAGAGCGCGACGCCCTTAGCTTCATATGTGGTCCAATTCAAGGAGAAGTTGCGTCTGGCTGTAGAACTTGCCCAGTCCAACTTAAGGTGTGCTCAGGTGAAAATGAAACTGCATTTTGATAAGGCCCATCAGGCAAAACCTAGAGAATTCCAAGTGGGGGAGCAGGTGTTGGCCTTCCTGCCCTTACATGATCACCCTTTTAAATCCAAATACAGTGGTCCATATGAAGTACTAGAAAAACAGGGGTCCGTGAATTATGTAATTAGCACCCCTGAACGGCGTAAGAAAAAACGCGCCGGTGCTGTGCTTCTGCAAGAGGGTGAGAGTGATCAAGTGCTTCATCCGCTGTGCTATTTTTCTAGAAAATTTAACAAATATCAAAGAAACTATGCCACCATTGAAAAGGAAGCCTTATCACTGATCATGGCACTAGAAAACTTCAAAGTATATATTGGCAGCACTGCTTATCCCGTTCAAGTGTTCACTGATCATAACCCACTTACTTTTGTTGACAAGATGAAACATACCAACCAAAGACTTTTGAGGTGGGCTCTATCACTTCAGCCCTATAATTTGAACATTTCCCATATCCGCAGAAAAGCGAACGTGTTGGCTGATGCACTTTCTCGAGTCTGATTATTTAGTAACTATGTCTATATGCAAATTATTTTTTTGTTTTATTGTCATTGAGTACCTTGTGTTTATATTATGAATTATTTTGCTTCATATTGATTTAAACCGATTGTGTTAGTTATTACTTTCACTGTGTAGCTGTATATCCATTTTCGCTTCCAGTTAGTTGTAAGCTCACTTTTTTGGGGGAGGTGTCACGTGCCTGAGCGCTCGGGAACTCGCATAGCGTGAGGCATATGTTCACGCCTACATTTCATACAAGCTATTAATAAATTGTTAATTGTACTTATTATATTATTATTGTTCTTAGTTACTTAGGTTAATTGTATATTTATGTATGTTATTAATATGCATCATTGTCTTACTCTGTTAAGTCAACTCAAGAGTAGTATTAATTAATTATATAAAATATCCAGCAAATGTCCTGGATCATGTGATATGAGACGCGCTCCTCGGCGTGCCCACGCTTCGCCAGTAGCGAAAAAACCGTGGCATAGGTTAGACGTGTCCATTCGTTCTCTAGCCTTGACCCTTGTCTAGTGCTTTACCAGTCTTCTGCAATGCCCTAGGGGTATCAGGTATTAGTGACACGTTTAGTTAGGCCTAGGAAGGGATCCTGGTGGTAAGGTATCTCCTGTTTGGTAGGGATAATCATTTTGTAGTGATTGTTGTATATATATATTTCGTATGTCTTGTGTAATATAGTAAGGTTAAGTAATATTTGTTTGGTCTAACTCCTTACAGCATATTTTCGCCCTTCCGGCATCACTCTTATTTTATTATACACTTACTTATTCCCTTAAATTCATGTTTGCTAGTCATTACTCCCTTTAGAACATAAATTGAATTAATTAATTATCTTCCCTTTTGTGATTCACTTATTTCAACTGTTCTTATTTTTTCAAGTACATTTAGTTGAGTAGGTTTTTGGTGAGGATAATTATTGCCGTGTTCCCTATTTGTTCCTTTATTTGTTAATAACTTGGGGTAGGATTCACTCCCCAAGTATAAAGGGTAGTGGGATCGCGACACACTAGATCAGGGGACTTTGTTATACTCGATCTTGAGACGTTGTTATAGTCCATTAGGGTCCTTTATTATACTCGATCAGGGAACTTTGTTATACTCGATTAGGGGACTTTGTAATACTAGATCAGGGGACTTTGTTATACTCGATCCGGGGCTTTATTATACTCGGTAAGGGGACTTTGTTATACTCGATCAGGGGACATTGTTATACTCGATCAGGGGACTATGTTATACTCGATCTTGGGACTTTGTTATACTCCAATAGGGGTCCTTTGTTATACTTGATCAGGGGACTTTGTTATACTCGACCAGGGGTCTTTGTTTTACTCGATAAAGGGCCTTTGTTATACTCGATGAGGGTACTTTGTTATACTCGATCTTGGGACTTTGTTAAACTCGATCAGGGGCCTTTGTTATTCTCCATTAGGGGCCTTTGTTATACTGGATCAGGGGACTTTGTTATAATCGATCAGGGGACTTTGTTATGCTCGATCAGGGGGCTTTGTTATATTCGATCAGGAGACTTTGTATATACTCAACTAGGGACTTTGTTATATTCGGTCGAGGGCCTTTTACACTCATGATCAGCTTCTTGTTAAACTCGATCAGGACTTTGTTATACTCTCGATCAGACTTTGTTGGTACCTGATCAGGGACTTTATACTCGATCAGGTGCTTTTGTTTTTTCTCATGGGATCAAGGGATCGACTTTGTTATACTCGATGAGGGGCTTCGGTTTAACCCGACTGAGGACTTAGTTTATACCTCGATCGTGACTCTGTTACACCGATTAGGGATTCCTTGGTTATACCGATCTTGGAGATCGTTGTTATAGTCCATTAGGGTCCTTTATTATACTCGATCAGGGAACTTTGTTATACTCGATCCGGGGCTTTATTATACTCGATAAGGGGACTTTGTTATACTCGACCAGGGGACTGTGTTATACTCGATCAGGGGATTTTGTTGTACTAGATTAGGGGACTTTGTTATACTCGATCCGGGGCTTTATTATACTCGGTAAGGGGACTTTGTTATACTCGATCAGGGGACTTTGTTATAGTCGATGAGGGGACTATGTTATACTCGATCTTGGGACTTTGTTATACTCCAATAGGGTCCTTTGTTATACTTGATCAGGGGCCTTTGTTATACTCGATCAGGGGTCTTTGTTATACTCGATAAAGGGCCTTTGTTATACTCGATGAGGGTACTTTGTTATACTCGATCTTGGGACTTTGTTAAACTCGATCAGGGGCCTTTGTTATTCTCCATTAGGGGCCTTTGTTATAATGGATCAGGGGACTTTGTTATAATCGATCAGGGGACTTTGTCATGCTCGATCAGGGGGCTTTGTTATATTCGATCAGGAGACTTTGTATATACTCAACTAGGGACTTTGTTATATTCGGTCAGGGGCCTTTCTTATACTCGATCAGGGGGCTTTGTTAAACTCGATCAGGGGACTTTGTTATACTCGATCAGGGGACTTTATTATACTCGATCAGGGGACTTTGTTATACTCGATCAGGGTGCTTTGTTTTTCTCGATTAAGGGACTTTGTTATACTCGATGAGGGGGCTTTGTTTAACTCGATCAGGGACTTAGTTATACTCGATCTTGAGACGTTGTTATAGTCCATTAGGGTCATTTATTATACTCGATCAGGGAACTTTGTTATACTCGATCCGGGGCTATATTATACTCGATAAGGGGACTTTGTTATACTTGACCAGGGGACTGTGTTATACTCGATCAGGGGACTTTGTTATACTAGATTAGGGGACTTTGTTATACTCGATCCGGGGCTTTATTATACTCGGTAAGGGGATATTGTTATACTCGATCAGGGGACTTTGTTATACTCGATGAGGGAACTATGTTATACTCGATCTTGGGACTTTGTTAAACTGGATCAGGGGCCTTTGTTATACTCCATTAGGGGCCTTTGTTATACTGGATCAGGGGACTTTGTTGTAATCGATGAGAGGACTTTGTTATGCTCGATCAGGGGGCTTTGTTATACTCGATCAGGAGACTTTGTATATACTCAACTAGGGACTTTGTTATATTCGGTCAGGGGCCTTACTTATACTCGATCAGGGGGCTTTGTTAAACTCGATCAGGGGACTTTGTTATACTCGATCAGGGGACTTTGTTATACTCGATCAAGGGACTTTTTTATACTCGATCGGGGGGCTTTGTTTTTCTCGATCAAGGGACTTTGTTATACTCGATCAGGGGACTTTTTATACTCGATCAGGGGACTTTATTATACTCAATCAGGGGACTTTATTATAATCGATTAAGGGACTTTGTTATACTCGATCAGGGGACTTTGTTATACTCGACGAGGTGGCTTTGTTATACTCGACCAGAGGACTTTGTTACACTCGATCAGGGACTTAGTTATACTCGATTAGGGGACTTTGTTATACTCGATTAGGGGACTTTGTTATACTCGATCTTGAGACGTTGTTATAGTCCATTAGGGTCCTTTATTATACTCGATCAGGGAACTTTGTCATACTCGATCCGGGGCTTTATCATACTCGATATGGGGACTTTGTTATACTCGACCAGGGGACTGTGTTATACTCGATCAGGGGACTTTGTTATACTAGATTAGGGGACTTTGTTATACTCGATCCGGGGCTTTATTATACTCGTTAAGGGGACTTTGTTATACTCGATCAGGGGACTTTGTTATAGTCGATGAGGGGACTATGTTATACTCGATCTTGGGACTTTGTTATACTCCAATAGGTTCCTTTGTTATACTTGATCAGGGGCCTTTGTTATACTCGACCAGGGGTCTTTGTTATACTCGATAAAGGGCCTTTGTTATACTCGATGAGGGTACTTTGTTATACTCGATCTTGGGACTTTGTTAAACTCGATAAGGGCCTTTGTTATTCTCCATTAGGGTCCTCTGTTATAATGGATCAGGGGACTTTGTTATAATCGATCAAAGGACTTTCTTATACTCGATCAGGGGACTTTATTATACTCGATCAGGGGACTTTGTTATACTCGAACAGGGGACTTTGTTATACTCGATCAGGGAACTTTGTTATACTCGATCAGGGGACTTTGTTATACTCGATCAGGGACTTTGTTATAGTCGTCGAGGGGGCTTTGTTATACTCGATTAGGGGACTTTGTTATAGTCGTTCAGAGGACTTTGTTACACTAGATCAGGGGACTTTGTTATACTCGATCAGGGGACTTTGTTTTACTCGATGCGGGGGCTTTGTTTTACTCGATCAGGGGACTTTGTTATACTCGATCTGGGGACTTTGTTATTCTCGATCAGGAACTTTGTTACCAGTCGATCAGGACTTTGTTATACTCGATAAAGGACTTTGTTATACTCGACGGGGGACTGTGTTATATGATCAGGGACTTTATTATACTAGATTGGGGACTTTGTTATACTCGATCGGGGCTTTATTATACTCGTTAAGGGGACTTTGTTATACTCGATCAGGGGACTTTGTTATAGTCGATGAGGGGACTATGTTATACTCGATCTTGGGACTTTGTTATACTCCAATAGGGTCCTTTGTTATACTTGATCAGGGGCCTTTGTTATACTCGACCAGGGGTCTTTGTTATACTCGATAAAGGGCCTTTGTTATACTCGATGAGGGTACTTTGTTATACTCGATCTTGGGACTTTGTTAAACTCGATCAGGGGCCTTTGTTATTCTCCATTAGGGGCCTTTGTTATAATGGATCAGGGGACTTTGTTATAATC
>NW_024749924.1:0-4646 GCF_018991925.1 Homarus americanus | reverse complement strand
CGACACATAACTATGTTGTAGTAAAAATTCTATCTTAACTTTATGATGGTATGAAAAAACAAGTAATATAGAAGAGGTTAGGTTAGGAAAGATAAAGGTTAACATAGGAAAAATGAAGGTTACCTTAGAGAAACTAAAAGTTAGGTGGAACACTTACGGTAGTAGAAGAGATGGGTCGGCATACGGGGATGGAGGCTGGTTCCGAGGCAGAGGGCAGATTACTGGCCCTCAGGTGAATCACCATTACTAGGTGAATCAACATCACTGTCACTTACAGTTGTCAGGGCTTCCCTGACAAACCCCTCAAAGTCAACTTCACTTTCACTATCACTGGCTTGGGCTGGCTGTGGTGGGTTGCGGGCGAAGAACTCGGTTATGCTTTGCTGACGGCTGGCTTTGATGTTGTCATGATACACCGTGATGTACGGCTCCATAGCCTGCACCAGTCGGGTATGGAAGACTTCATAGCGTTCATCGTCATTGTCGCGGGAAAGGACGGACTTAATTTTTTCTGCAAACTCTATGGCACACTTAATATCACTATGACTTAAACTAGGTTCTTCGGAGACTGACGCACCTTCTTCCTCCTCTTCACTGGCGTGTTCTTCTTCCAACATCTCGTCGGCAGTCACTTCAGGATCTTTGATCACCTCCAGGATGTCTTCGTTGGTGGTCTCGGAGAAGCCTTCAGCTGTAATATTGAGCGCAGCTTCTCTGGCAAGGTCCACTGCTACTGCAACAGTCTGAACCTGACCAGTCACAGGTTCACTCCTCCTCTCACCTGGTATGCCATGCAACACATGTCTCCATGCGTGACGAATCGTAGCAATAGTCAGCAGATCCCATGCCTCCACCAAGAAGTCTACAGCTTGTTTAACGTTAAACTTCTTCCAAAATTGTTTGACGCGAAGTTCTTGAGTCGCCGCCTCTTGTTCCTTGTCCTCGTCGCTTTTGCTCTCGCTGTCGGTGTCACCCAGCTTACGCAACTCATCCTTGGTGTTGGTAGAGTCGTTCAGGAGCTTGAACTTCTTTGCAGAGTACGCAGCTTTCACATTGCAGATCAACTCCTGGTCCATGGGCTGGATTAATGACGTAGTGTTGGGAGGAAGGAAGACCACTTTTACGTTGGGGTGACGTTCCATAAGTAGGGGCGAGTGTCCAGGTGCGTTGTCAAGGAGCAACAAAATATTGAATGGAACATTCTGTTGCTCGCAGAATTTCTTCACGTCAGGAACAAAACGGTTGTCAAACCAGAAGAGGGACAGAGAAGAGGACATCCACGCCTTACGTGCGGTTAGCCAGTGGACATTAAGCTTGTTCATGTCCATATTCTTGTAGGCGTGCGGCTTGCGGGCTGTGTGAATCACCGATAACTTTGGTTTACAGGTACCGGAGGCATTGGTGGTAAACAGGACGGTGATGCGTTCCTTCTGCAACTTCCGACCCCTTACCTTGCTGGCAGACTGGACAACGAAGGTCTTGGAAGGTAACTTTTTCCAGAAAAGACCAGATTCGTCCATGTTAAACACCTGGTCGTCACTGTATTGTCCTTCCTCCATAATCTCACGTTAAAACGGAGGAAAATCTCTAGCCGCCACACGGTCAGCACTCGCTTCCTCACCACCAATGTTGATGTTGGTGATCTTGTTCCTCTTCTTAAACCTATGCAGCCAAACAGAGGAAGCATTGAAGGGTTTGGGCTCTGCAATTCCCAGTTTACGTGTCACTGCTGCGTATAGCTCACGTGCGTACTCCTGCACTGAGAGCGTGTCCACCGCCATGTTGCGTCGCGCCTGACGCACCAAATAACTCACCAGCAAATTTTCCACTTTTGCCAGCACCCTGTTCTGGCAATACCTGATAGATGAAGCACCTGCAGACTTTGTGATTTTCATGTGCTCTTTGATCTTGGCTGCATCCTTCTTGATCGTACGAATCGTAGATTCGCTGACGCCATGCTGGCGCGCGAGATCAACTTGCCGTCTTCCTTTCTCCAAATCTTGAACAATTTGGTACTTCACCTCGTAGCTTAATGAACGTCGTGTCTTCTTTGGCTTAGTGCCGCTGGGTCCAGGTAAGGAAAGGTCTCTCTCTGGGGGCGATGGTGGTCCGGCGGAAGCCATTTTACGGAACAATGGATGCGCGTTAACACGGTGTGGCCTTGAGGGATCAAACTGCCGCAGCTAGGTCAAGCATCGTCTCTCCTCCCTCCCTCCCTCCCTCCCTCCCTCCCCGGGGTGGTCACGTCATAATACTTTAAGCCAATTACAGCTAGCAGCAGAGGGGGGTAGGGATGCATGGCCAATCACAGTCCGATACGTCATATAACGTCAGTGATAACGCAACAAAGACACACACTGCGCAACCTTACCACGCGGCTTGCCCAAGCGGAGGGAGGAGGAGGGAGAGGCGAGGAGCACAGGCAGGCGGGCGCGTGGGCAAAATCTAAAAATAGCATCTCGAGCCGGACACTCACCGCGTATATGTGGAAAAAATCCGTGTTAAGTGAAAGTTCAGCTCTGGCAAGGCACCGCGTATATGCGAAAACGCGCTAAGTGAAACCACGTTAGGCGGGGTAATACTGTATATATGTATATGTATATATATATATATATATATATATATAGATATATATATATATATATATATATATATATATATATATATATATATATATATATATATATATATATATATATATATATATATATATATATATATATATACGTATATATATACGTATATATATATATACGTATATATATATATATACCTTGATAAAATCACACGGGAAAATGGAAACAACGGAGTACCTTAGCTTTCGTCTTTATTCAAGACATCTTCAGAGGCAACTGGATTACATGGACAGAGAGAGGCTTAAATATACAGGGTGACATAAAAACATGAGGTCAGGTCATAATGATGACATCCACTAATCCCCACACCAACACAACCGTAGAGGAGCTTAAGAGAAGGGTGGTGACGTGACTAGACAGGTCAGGTCAGAAAAAAGGGACCCACAAAATAACTGTCATACATCAAGATCAAAGGTGTTCCTACGATTTACATGAGATATATATATATATATATACGTATGTATATATATATATATACGTATATATATATATACGTATATATATATATATATATATATATATATATATATATATATATATATATATATATATATATATATATATATATATATATATATATATATATATATATATATATATATATATATATATATATATATAACACGGATTTTTTCCACATATACGCGGTGAGTGTCCGGCTCGAGACGCTATTTTTAGATTTGCCCCACCCGCCACCCTGCCTGACTGCCTGTTTTAGCTCAAAAAATTCATACAAATTACCCGGCCAGAGTATAATTTACATTGCTGGAATTCTTATAATTTGGTGATCATTTTGAATATAAACATCATATATTTTGCATTAGACATACAAATTTTAGATAAAAAATTTTCTCAAAAGAGTAATTATGTTATCTTTTGTGCAAAATATGACATTTATATTCAAAATATTCCTGGTCTTACAAGGAATCCAGCAATGTCAATTATATTATCCTAACTTTAGTTTGAGGTATTATTTATTATGTGCTAAGGATTTGCTTCCACACATCTCTGGGACGGCAGGTGGGGGGTGAGACTGACCGATTCATCTGTTACTCTGTAATAATGTTATTAACTGAAGATATTTGTTTTAGCTCATAACGGCACAAATTACTCGTTCGAATATAATTTACATTGCCGAATTTTATACTTGATGATCATTTTGAATATAAAACATCATATATTTTGTATTAGACATACAAATTTTAGATGTACTTTTTTCTCAGAGTAATTATGTTATCTTTTGTGCAAAATATATGACCTTTATATTCAAAATATTCCTGGTCTTACAAGGAATCCAGCAATGTCAATTATATTATCCTAACTTTAATCTGAGGTATTATTTATTACTAAATGTTAAAAACTCTTGAAGGGACGATTGGTGAGGGGGAGGGTTGGGACTGACGGCGCGGTTGGAAGAGGGGGGGGAGCAAGGTGGGGTACTTTGATTGACAGATAGTGTCATGAAGATTATTTTTTTTTTATTAACTGAAGATATTTGTTTTAGCTCAAAAAATTCATACAAATTACCCGGTCAGAATATAATTTACATTGCTGGAATTCTTATAATTTGGTGATCATTTTGAATATAAACATCATATATTTTGCATTAAACATACAAATTTTAGATAAAAAATTTTCTCTAGGTAACTATGTTATCTTTTGTGCAAAATGTATGACATTTATATTCAAAATATTCCTGGTCTTAAAAGGAATCCAGCAATGTCAATTGTATTATCCTAACTTTAGTTTGAGGTATTATTTATTAAAATTTAGTGGTTTTCCCCCAAAAATTTCTCAGAGAGGGAAGAGCTGGCAGTGTAGTGTGAGAGGGGGAGGGAGTTGAGTCCATTATTTGAATGGACATTAACTTGGCGACTGTATTTCTCTATTTCTCTTAAGTATTAATTGTGTGCATGTACCTTAAGTATTAATTGTGTGCATGTACCTTAAGTATTAATTGTGTGCATGTACCTTAAGTATTAATTGTGTGCATGTACCTTAAGTATTAAT
>NW_024749923.1:0-3631 GCF_018991925.1 Homarus americanus | reverse complement strand
AAGGGTGCCCGGCCTCACACTCCAGTTCATAGCTCTGTAGGGTGCCCTGCCCTCACACCCGTTTCATGGCACTAAAGGGGTGCCCAGCTTTTACCCCGGCTCATGGCACTGAAGGGGTGCCCGGCATCACACCCCGGTTCATGGCACTGAAAGGAATTGCCCGGCCCTCACACCCCGGGTTATGTCACTAAAGAGGATGCCCGGCCCTCCCTACCCAGTTATCATCAAATAAAGGAACAAACAGGGAACACGGCAATAATTATCCCCACAAAACCAGCTCAACTAGATAATAGCGAGACAAATAAAAGAATGGATTGGGTAAGTGAGTGCAAATGGGAGATAATTAAATAATTCAATTTATGTTCTTAAAGGAATACTGTCTAATGCCATGGAATTTAAGGGAATAAGAATTGTATATTAAAATAAAGTGATGCCAAAAGGGTGAAATATACCGTTAGAGTTAAATCAAATGAATACTACTTAACATTAACTATAATAAACACAATGCAATATATACACGTAATGCAGCTAACTTCAGTTTATTTCCTACCAAATAGGAATTCACTTGCTTACTAGAATCCTTCCTAGGCCTAAGTGCTTGTACACTAATTACACCAGATACACTAGAACCATTGTAGATGACTGAACAAAGCATGTCTGTACTGGTGATTGTGGACCGTCCTACCCCTATAAGCGTGCTCTATGAGTTGCTAGAGAGAGTCTGCCCACCCAGCATATATGGTGAGGAGCATCTTAGATCACGTGACTCAGGACAGTTGCCAAATAATCTTATAACTAATTAATACTACTCTTGGTTTTGACTTAACCGATGCCTAGATATTTGCATATTAGGCGCGAATATACATTAACCAGTAACTAGAACAACAATAAGATAATAGTAAAATAACAAGTTATTAATAGCTTGTGTGGGTGGAGAGCGTAAAGCAGATGCCACGACATGCTTGTTGCTATAGGGGTTATGGGCACATGACACCTCCCCCAAAAAGTGAGCTTACAACTAACTGGAAGTGAAAATGGATATACAACTACAAAATTGAAAGTAATAATAACACACTCAGTTTAAATCAATATGAAGCAAAATAATTATAATATAAACACAAGGTACTCAATGACAATAAAACAAAAGTAATTCACACACAGACATAGTTCTAGATAATCAGACTCGAGAAAAGTGCATCAATATGCATTCTCTTTTTCGCGGATATGAGAAGTTTTTCAAGTATAGGGCCTGAAGTGATGACCCACCTCAAAAGTCTTTGGTTGGTGTGAACTTATCCTTGTCAACAAAAGTAAAGTGGGTTATGATTGGTGAACACCAGAACGGGATAAACAGTGCACCAACATATGCTGAGAGTTTCTGGTGCGATGGTATTGACCTCCCTTTTCGGCGTTGGCATAGTTGAATTTTGATGTTGTACAAAATTTTCTGAAAAAATAACACAGTGGATGAAGCTTGCTTGATCACTCACCCTCTTGCAAGCACCAGCACCGGCATAGTTTGGCGTCGACATGAAGGCAAAGCTGCCTTTCTGGAGTTCGTGGCAAGTAGTACAGAACTGTGAGGGATTTTATATTCTCAAAAAGGTTACAATGAAAGCCATAGTCCCACTTGAAGGTTTTCTTGCCACTCAACAGGTCAGTCATGGAGACAACGGAGGTTTGGGCAAAAACGGCGGTAGTACCGCCATACCCAGCAACCTCATCACACTCTTCTTATCGTCGCTGGATCTGTTGAATTGCTTCAATTTGGCTGCTAGGCTGGACTTCCCCTTGTATTGACCACGTGCCCCAGAAAGTGACGTGGGGCATGGCCGAACTCGCACGATGGGGTTCACCATCAAGCTTGTGGCAAAGGTACGGAGAGACATAGACGACTCATGTGATCTTCCAGGAACTGCTGAAGACGATGAGGTCGTCTAGGTAATAACGGACCTTCAGACCAGACGTGATGTAATTCATGAAGGATTGAAGGATGCAGGGGCGTTCCGCATACCAAACGGAAGGACTATAGTTGGTGCAACCCCTCAGGAGTGACAAAAGCAGGGTGGCCCTGGAGCGTTCAGTCAGAACTATCTGGTAGTAGCTGGAGAATCCAAGCAGTCACGTACCTTGCCTGTCCAGATCATCGATCACATCGTCGATGCGTGGCGAGGATAATAATCTGGTAACAGCATTCACCTGCGATAATCCACACACAGCCCATCGACCCATTCGGCTATAGAACTAGAAAACAACAGGGGATGCCCATGACGATACTAGGCTCCCAGAACTTAACCTTGAAGACACTGCAACTCGAGCTCACTTTACCTCCCATGAAAGCATTAAGACGGTAAGGACTCCATCTGATTGACAGCTCCTGATCTCAACCATTACCCAGCACCAAACAGAAGTGCAGGTATCACCAACTATAATAAGACACTCTGTAAAGAGACTTTATATTATTAGCTTGGTCACTAGAGATGTCAACTTAACAGTTACCAAGACAGTGGTTTTCCTTTTACACTAGACTCATTAATTATTTCAAAAAACACTAATCAAGCCCTACACCCTTGCACAATAATACAGATTGGCAAGACAGTCAACACAAGCAAATGCTTTTCCCCTGAGTTTAGTCACGAACATGACACTTTAAAAGATTGACATGGATAAGGCGTTTTTCTTACGCATTTCAAGTGCCAATAACCATTCAAGGACCCTGTTTTCTAAAACTTCATGGACCACTGTATTTAGATTTAAGGGTGATCATGTAAGGGCAGGAACCAACACCTGCTCCACTGGCAATTCTCTAGGTTTTCCTTATTGCCTATCAAATACAGTTTAATTCTCTACTACTACCTTAAAAATTTGGACTGGGCAGTTCACACCAACAAACTTCTCATGGGTGCCACATGACTCATAGCCTCAATCATAAACCAAAACTCAACTTTTGAAAGGCCCTCGCTTCCTCATATACATAGACGAGCTGGAAGACAGAATCTGTTGACCCCTGTTACTGTCAGAGCAAAAAAAAAGCAAGTCCAACTCCCTCATCCCAATCCTTCCAGTCCTCCCAGCAACAGAAAGGTGCACAACATGAGTTTTATTCTGGGTGAAACCCTCTACCACCCCTGGACTGAGGGGTAAACCAAAAGACCTCAACCTCAGGACTCCAAGGTTTCCCTAATTAAACAACCAAGAAGTAAAGTTGAGACTGATCACCACTGTAGAACCTACATGGTAAGAAGTGGATTCAGGCTTGCCACTAACTTCGCTGTGATGCACGCAAGAGAGATAACTCAGGAAACATGTTTCACAATCAATAATGGTTGAGAACAGATGACACGGGGTCTTAGGTAAGGACCGACACAATCTATGACCACCTTACTAAAGACTCTTCAAGCTGGATTGACTGCAGAGAATGATTTAACACTGGGGTTCGGTTTCTTCTGTAATATAACAGAATACGACAGCGACATCTTTCATCATAAAAAGAACTGGATCAAATTTTTGGATATTTCTCAACTCTAATGACCACCCACACTGACAATACCAAATAGATTTGGGGAGTTGATGAAACCAACAAGGGTGGCAGAGGTGGAGGACAGAACTTGCATTAATACACCATTCAAGT
>NW_024749922.1:0-5919 GCF_018991925.1 Homarus americanus | reverse complement strand
CGTTAAACTAACGTTAAATGAAACTACTGGCTTTAATGGCGTTAAACTAACGTTAAATGGCGTTAAACCAATGGTTAAATGGCGTTAAACTAACGTTAAATGCCGTTAAACTAACGTTAAATGGCGTTAAACTAACGTTAAATGGCGTTAAACTTAACGTTAAATGGCGTTAAACTAACGTTAAATGGCGTTAAGCTAACATTATATGGCATTTTAATTAACGTTAAATGGCGTTAAAATTAACGTTAAGCGGAGTTAAACTAACGATAAATGGCGTTAAACTAACGTTATGGCGTTAAACTAAAGTTAAATGGCGTTTAATTAAGGTTAAATGACGTTAAACTAACGTTAAATGGCGTTAAACTAACGTTAAATGGCGTTAAACTAACGTTAAAGTGGCGTTAAATGGCGTTAACGTTTAAATGGCGTTAAATCTAATGTTAAATGGCGTTCGTTAAATGGCGTTGTGGCGTGAAATGACGTTTAATTGTTAAAGACGTTTTAACGTTGCGTTAAACTAACGTTATGGCGTTAATAACGTTAAATGACGTTTAATTGGTTAAATGACGTTAAACTAACGTTAAATGGCGTTAAAGTAACGTAAATGGCGTTAAACTAACGTTAAATGGCGTTAAACTAGTTATCGTTAAACTAACGTTAAATGGCGTTAAACTAACGTTGTTAAATGGCGTTGAACTAACGTTAAATGGCGTTTAATTAAGGTTAAATATCGTTTAAACTAATGTTAAATGGCGTTAAACTAACGTTAAATGGAGTTTAATTAAAGTTTAAATGGCGTTAAATTAATGTTAAACATTAAACTAACGATAAATGGCGTTAAACTAACGTTAAATGGCGTTCTTAAACTTTAAATGGCGTTTAATTAGGGTTAAATGACGTTAAATAACGTTAATTGGCGTTAAACTAACGTTTAATGGCGTTAAACTAACGATAAATGGCGTTTAATTAACGTTAAGTGCCGTTAAACTGAGTTAAATAGTTAAACCTAACGTTAAATGAAGTTAAACTAACGTTAAATAGCGTTAAATTTAGATGTTAAATGAAATTAAACTAACGTTAAATGGCGTTAAACTAACGATAAATGAATTTAATTAACGTTAAATTGGTTAAACTAATTTAAATGATTTAAACTAACGTTAAATGGACGTTAATTGAATAAACTAACGATAAATGGCGTTAAACTTGTTAAATGGTTTAAACTAAGTTAAACGATTTGAGTAAGGTTAATGACGTTAAACTAACGTTAAATGGCTAAGTAACGTAAATGGCGTTAAACTAAGTTAAATGGCGTTAAACTAACGTTGATGGCGTTAAACTAACCTTTAAGCTAAACTTTAACGTTAAATGGCGTTTAATTATGGTTAAATATTGTTAAACTATTTAAATGGCGTTAAACTAACGCTAAATGGCGTTTAATTAGGTTAAATGACGTTAAACTAATATTAAATGGCGTTAAACTAACGTTAAATGGCGTTAAACTAATGTTAAATGGCGTTAAACTAACGTTGACAATTTAATTAAGGTTAAATGACGTTAAACTAACGTTAAATGGCGTTAAACTAACGAATTAATTAAACTAACGTTAAATGGCGTTAAACTAACGTTAAAGGCGTTAAACTAACGTTAAATGGCGTTAAACTAACGTTAAATGGCGTTAAATTAATGTTAAATGAAGTTAAACTAACGATAAATGGCGTTATGCATCGACTGGCGTAAACTAACGTTAAATAGCGTTTAATTAAGGTTAAATACGTTAAACTAACGTTAAATGGCGTTAAACTAACGGTATGGCGTTAAACTAACGTTAAATGGCGTTAAATATCGTTGGTAACGTTAAACTAACGTTGAGTGGCGTTAAACTAACGTTAAATGGCGTTAAACTATCGTTAAAATGGCGTTAAACTAACGTTAAATGGCGTTAACTAACGTTAAATGGCGTTAATAAAGTTAAACTAACGTTAGAATTGCGATAAACTAACGTTAAATGGCGTTTATTTAAGGTTAAATTACGTTAAACTAACGTTAAATGGCGTTAAACTAACGTTAAATGGCGTTAAACTAACGTTAAATGGCGTTAAACTAACGTTAAAATGGCGTTAAACTAACGTTAAATGGCGTTTAACTTAACGTTAAATGATGTTAAACTAACGTTAAATGGCGTTAAACTAACGTTTATAGCGTTAATTAACGTTAAATGGAGCTAATATAACGTCGATAATTTAAAGTTAAATTAATTTAATTAAAAGGTTAAATGACGTTAAACTAATATATTAAATGGCGTTAAACTAACGTTAAATAGAAATTAAACTAACGTTAAGTAGCGTTAAACTAACGTTAAATGGCTAATGTTAAATTAAGTTAAACTAACGTTAAATGGCGTTAAATTAACGTTAAATGACGTTAAACTAACGTTAAATGGCGTTTAAGCTAACGTTAAATAGCGTTAAATTAACGTTAAATGGCGTTTTAACTATCGTTAATTGGCGTTAAGACTAACGTTAAATGGCGTTAAACTAAGGAAGTAAATGGCGAACTAACGTAAAATGGCGTTAAACTAACGTTAAATGGTGTTTAATTAAGGTTAAATAACGTTAATAACGTGAAATGGCGTTAAACTAACTTAATTGAGTTTAAATTAATTTGATTAGCTAACGTTAAATGGCGTTTAATTAAGGCGTTAAATGGCGTTAAACCTAATAACTTTGTTAAATGGCGTTAAACTAACGTTAAATGGCGTTAAACTAACGTTAAATAGCTGTTAAACTAACGTTAAATGGCGTTTAATTAACGTTAAATATGTTGGCTAATATTAAATGGCGTTAAACTAACGTTAAATGGCGTTAAATAAGGTTAAATGACGTTAAACTATGTTAAATGGCGGTTAAACTAACGTTAAATGGCGTTAGTGTATTGTGGCGTTAATAACGTTAAATGGCGTTTAATTCAGGTTAAATGACGTTAAACTAACGTTAAATGGCGTTAAATTAACGTTAAATGGCGTTAAACTAACGTTAAATGGCGTTTAATTAAGGTTAATGACGTTAAACTAACGTTAAATAGCGTTAAAGTAACGTTAAATGGCGTTAAACTAACGTTAAATGGCGTTAAACACATTAAATGGCGTTAAACTAACGTTAAATGGCGTTAAACTAACGTTAAATGGCGTTAAACTAACGTTAAATGGCGTTTAGTGGGTTAAATATCGTTAAATATTTAGAAATGGCGTTAAAGCCTTTAACGTTAAATGGCGTTTAATTAGGTTAAATGACGTTAAATAATGTTGAAATAACGTTGAATGGCGTTAAATTATGTTAAATGGCGTTAAACTAACGTTAAATGGCGTTAAACTAACGTTAAATAGCGTTAAACTAACGTTAAATGGCGTTAAACTAACGTTAAATGGCGTTAAACTAACGTTAAATGGCGTTAAACTAACGTTAAATGACGTTAAACTAAACCGTTAAATGACGTTTAACTGGGTTGTATCGTTAAATAATGTTAAATGGCGTTAAACTAACGTTAAATGGCGTTTAATTAGGTTAAATGACGTTAAACTAACGTTAAATGGGTTAAACCTAACGTTAATGCGTTAAACTAATGTTAAATGGCGTTAACGTAACGTTAAATGGCGTTTTAATTAAGGTTAATGTAATTAATAACGTTTAAATGGCGTTAAACTAACGTTAAATAGCGTTAAACTAACGTTAAATGGCGTTAAGCGTTAAATAGTTGGCTAACGTTAAATGGCGTTAAACTAATAGCGTTAAATGGCGTTACTATCGTTAATGGCATTAAACTAACGTTAAATGGCGTTAAACTAACGTTAAATGGCGGTAAACTAACGTTAAATGGCGTTAAACTAACGTTAAATGGCGTTAAACTAACGTTAAATGGCGTTTTAATTAGGTTAAGTAGCGTTAAACTAACGTTAAATGGCGTTAAACTAATGTTAATTGGGGTTAAACTAACGTTAAATGGCGTTAAAGCTAACGTTAAATGTCGTTAAACTAACGTTAAATGGCGTTAAACTAACGTTAAATGAAGTTAAACTAACGTTAAATGGCGTTTAATTAGCATTAGTAAGTTAAACTAACGTTAAATGAAGTTAAACTAACGTTAATGGCGTTAAATAACGTTAAATGGCGTTAAACTGGCGTTAAATGGCGTTTAACTATCGTTAAATGGCGTTAAACTAACGTTAAATGGCGTTTAATTAACGTTAAATGGAGTTAAACTAACGTTAAATGGAGTTAAACTAACGTTATATATCGTTAAAATAACGTTAAATGGCGTTTAGTAAAGGTTAAATGACGTTTAAACTAACGTTAAATGGCGTTAAACTAACGTTAATGACGTTAAACTAACGTTAAATGGCGTTTAATTAACGTTAAATGGCGTTAAACTAACGTTAAATGAAGTTAAACTAACGTTAAATGGCGTTTAATTAAAGTTAAATGACTAAACTAGTGTTAAATGGGGTTAAACTTTACTTTAAATGGCGTTAAGCTAAATTTAAATGGCGTTTATTGGGTTAAATGACGTTAAACTAACGTTAATGGCGTTGAAGTGGCGTTAAATGGCGTTAGAAGCTGGCGTGTAAATGGTTTAATTGTAGGTTAAATGAGGGTTAAACAACGTTAAATGGTTTAATTGGCGTTGATAGTTAAATTAACGTTAAATGAAGTTAAACTCGTTTAAATAGGTTAAATAACTTTGAAATGGCGTTTAATTAGCGTTAAAGTAGAGTTAAACTAAAGTTTAAATGGCGTTATGTAAGGTTAAATGGCGTTAAATTAACGTTGTTGAACTAACGTTAATTGGCGTTAAACTTAACGTTAAATGGCGTTAATTAACGTTAAATGGCGTTTAAACTAACGTTAAATAGCGTTAAACTAACGTTAAATGGAGTTTAATTTAGGTTAGAATAATGTTAAATAACGGTTAAATAGATTAAGCTAACGTTAAATGGAGTTAAATTAAGGTTAGATGGCGTTAACTAACGTTAAATGGCGTTAATAACGTTAAATGGTTAAACTAACGTTAAATGGGTTTTAATTAAAGTTAGATGGTGTTAACTAACGCTAAATGGCGTTTAATTAAGGTTAAATGATGTTAAAGTAATGTTAAAATGGCGTTAAACTAACGTTAAATGGCGTTAAACTAACGTTAAGTGGCGTTTAATTAGAGTTAAATGATTAAATAACGTTAAAATGGCGTTAAAATGGCATAAATAGCGTTAAACCAACGTTAAATGGCGTTAAACCTAACGTTAAATGGTTAAACTAACCTTTAAATATGGCGTTAACTAACGTTAAATGGCGTTTAATTAGGTTAAATATCGTTAAACTAATGTTAAATGGCGTTAAACTAACGTTAAATGGCGTTTTAATTAAGGTTAAATGACGTTAAACTAATGTTAAATGGCGTTAAACTAACGTTAAATGGCGTTAAACTATCGTTAAATGGCATTAAACTAACGTTAAACGGCGTTAAACTAACGTTAAGTAGCGGTAAACTAACGTAAATGGCGTTAAACTAACGTTAAATGGCGTTAAACTGGCGTTAAGTAGCGTTTGAGTGGGTTAAATAACGTTAAACTAACATTAATGGCGTGCTAACGTTAAATGCAATTAAACTAACGTTAAATGCCGAATAAACTGGCGTAAAATGGCGTTAAACTAGCGATAATGGCGTTAAACTAACGTTAAATGGCGTTAAACTAACGATAAATGGCGTTAAACTATCGTTAAATGGCGTTAAACTAACGTTACGTGGCGTTAAGCTAACGTTAAATGCCCGTTAAATAACGTAAATGGCGTTTAATTAGGTTAAATATCGTTAACAATGTTAAATGGCGTTAAACTAACGTTAAATGGCGTTTTAAAGCAATACGTAACT
>NW_024749921.1:417500-470608 GCF_018991925.1 Homarus americanus | reverse complement strand
TTAGGTAAAATAGTATGGTAATTGGCGGTATGGTATCCACAATGTGTGGGTCACAGCAAGTGCAGGGAGGTAGACGAGCCTGGCTGGTGATGGTGTGTGGTACAATTGGTCTGGACTCGGGATATATTTATATGGAGATAAGTGGTGTATACTTTTGTACTTTTCTAGTGTATGGTGAGGCTGAGGTTCGGGTTTGGGTTAATTTAGGCTGTGGTCATCTGTACTGTGCTTAAATTGTTCCTTTTCTTGACCTTTGTTTGTGGTCTCTTAACTTTATAATGCTAAGTTATGCATTTCATGATTCATCTTCAACATGATACCTATATTTTGAGTTAATCTGAGGGTTATTATTGAGAACCTGGTGGAGATAATATAAGAATCATTATAGTGTTTACCCTGCTTGTTGTTGTGACCACTCGTGTGACTTGTGACTTGACTAGTGGTAAATTCATGATAAAGAGGAGTGCTGGCATAACAGTATGAAGAAAGAGTGATTTTAATTCTTGTCTCCCTGCAATATATAAAAAAAATATCTTTGGTTAATAAATTTTTTATTTCACAGGTATTAACAGAAAATACTACTCCAGGGAGGATAAGGACCATAACTTGGTGTACAGATGACGAGGCAACATCAAGATGGACAAGAGAAACGATCAAGAGTACAGTAAAGGATGAACATTCTCTAAATAACTCGGTCTACCAAACATGACAGGAAGTTGTATTATATATATGTAAGTGTTGGTTAAATACGTCCACATAAATACTAAAACAGATTATAACACTGTGTTGAAATCTTATCTACTGACTACTGTAGAGATACTGTAGCACTGTAGGAGTGAGGAAAGAACAAGCAATATTATGTAGGAGTGAGGAAAGGTTATGCGGTGTTGTGTAGGAGTGAGGAAAGGACATGAAGTGTTGTGTAGGAGTGAGGAGAGGACATGAAGTGATGTGTAGGAGTGAGGGAAGGACTTGCAGGGTTGTGTAGACGAGGGAAGGGCTTCTAGTTTTGTGTTGGAGGGAAGGACTTGCAGTGTTGTGTAGAAATGAGGGAAGGACTTCTAGTATTGTGTAGGATTGAGGGATGGACTTGCAGTGTTGTGTAGAAGTGAGGGAAGGACTTCTAGTTTTGTGTTGGAGGGAAGGACTTGCAGTGTTGTGTAGAAATGAGGGAAGGACTTCTAGTTTTGTGTAGGAGGGAAGGACTTGGAGTGTTGTGTAGAAATGAGGGAAGGACTTCTAGCATTGTGTAGGATTGAGGGAAGGACTTGCAGTGTTGTGTATAAGTGAGGGAAGGACTTGCAGGATTGTGTAGGAGTGAAAGGAGGACTTGTAGTATTGTGTAGGAGTGAAAGGAGGACTTGTACTATTATGTAGGAGTGAGGGAAGGACTTGCAGGATTGTGTAGGAGTGAGGGAACTACTTGCAGGGTTGTGTAAGAGTGAGGGAAGTACATGTAGTAATGTGTAGGTCTGACGGAAGGACTTGCAGGGTTGTGTAGGATTGAAGGAAGGACTAGCAGGTTTGTGTAGGAGTGAGGGAAGGACTTGCAGTGTTGTGTAAGAGTTAAGGAAGGACATGCAGGGTTGTGTAGGAGTGAGGCAAGGACTTGCAGGGTTGTGTAGGAGTGAAGGAAGGACTAGCAGGTTTATGTAGGAGTGAGGGAAGGACTTGCAGTGTTGTGTAGGAGTGAAAAGAGGACTTGTAGTATTATGTAGGAGTGAGGGAAGGACTTACAGTATTGTGTGGAAGTGAGGGAAGGGCTTCTAGTATTGTGTAGGAGTGAGGGAAGGACTTGCAGGGTTGTGTAGGAGTGAGGGAATGACTTGCAGGGTTGTGGTGGAGTGAGGGAAGGACTTTCAGAGTTGTGTAGGATTGAGGGAAGGAATTTCAGGGTTGTGTAGGAGTGAGGGGAGGAATTGCAATGTTGTGTAGGAGTGGGGGAAGGACTAGCACTGTTGTGTAGGAGTGAAGGAAGGACTGGCACTGTTGTGTAGGAGTGAAAGAAGGACTTGCAGTATTGGTTAGGAGTTAAGGAAGGACATGCAGGGTTGAGTAGGAGTGAGGGAAGGACTTGCAGGGTTGTGTAGGAGTTAAGGAAGGACATGCAGGGTTGTGTAGGAGTGCGGGAAGGATTTACAGGGTTTTGTAGGAGTGAGGGAATGACTCGCAGGGTTGAGTAGGAGTGAGCGACGGACGTGCAGTGTTGTGTAGGAGTTAAGGAAGGACATGCAGGGTTGTGTAGGAGTGAGGGAAGAACTTGTAGTGTGTTGTATGAGTGAGGGAAGGACTTGTAGTGTGGTGTAGGAGTGACGGAAGGACTTGTAGTGTTGTGTAGGAGTAAGGGAATGACTTGTGGTGTAGGAGTAAGGGAAGGACTTACAGGGTTGTGAAGGAGTGAGGAAAGGACTTGCAGGGTTGTGTAGGAGTGGGAGAAGGACTTGTAGTGTGGTGTAGGAGTAAGGGAAGGACTTACAGGGTTGTGGAGTAGTGAGCGAAGGACTTGCAGGGCTGTTTAGGAATGAGGGAAGGATTTGTAGTGTGGTGTAGGAGTGAGGGAAGGACTTGTAGTGTGGTGTAAGAGTGTGGGAAGGACTTGTAGTGTTGTGTATAAGTGAGGAAAGGACTTGTAGTGTGGTGTCGGAGTGAGGGAAGGACTTGTAGTGTGGTGTAAGAGTGAGGGAAGGACCTGTGGTGTTGTGAAGGAGTGAGAGAAGGACTTGCAGTGTTGGTTTAGGAGTGAGGGAAGGACTTGTAGTGTGGTGCAGGAGTGAGGGAAGGACTTGTAGTGTGGTGTATGAGTGAGAGAAGGACTTGTAGTGTGGTGTAAGAGTGAGGGAAGGACCTGTGGTGTTGTGAAGGAGTGAGAGAAGGACTTGCAGTGTTGGTTTAGGAGTGAGGGAAGGACTTGTAGTGTGGTGTAGGAGTAAGGGAAGGACTTGTAGTGTAGTGTATGAGTGAGGGAAGGACTTGTAGTGTGGTGTCGGAGTGAGGGAAGGACTTGTAGTGCGGTGTTGGAGTGAGGGAAGGACTTGTAGTGTAGAGGTGAGGGAAGGACTTGTAGTGTTGTGTATGAGTGAGGGAAGGACTTGTATAGGAGTGACCATATAGACTTGTGGCGTTGCGAAGCTTATAACTTCTAATACACTGTTGTAATTTTTTATGTGGATTTGTAACTAGACAGTTAGGAAGTATTTTGTTCAACTTAATTATTTTGGACTTTAGTTTCATCTTCATTTGCAAAACAAAATATTTTATTCTTCCTGGCAGTGAAATACAACATGTTAGTTTAAGATTTTACTGTAAAATTAAGTCATTATTACAGCTTTACAACTTACTTGTAACCAATGAGCATTTCCTGTGGGCAAACTTTTGAAATTGTAAAAAAAAAAGATTGTATTTGTTGTAAATGTTCTGAGGCAGTATGTCACTCCTAGGGGCTATGTGAGGCCCCCAGGGCTTATATGCCGCCGCCACGGACTGTTTGGTAATTAGGGCTGTGTGATGATCATAGGTGGTTGTATAATGGATTTAAGGACTATGTAAGGTTGTCAGGGGTAGTCTGATCCAACCAGAGGCTGTTTGTGGCTATATTGTGAATATCAACTTGGAGATGTGTGAGGCTCTTCGAGAGCTACTGTACTTGTGATTTTGGGAGTTAATTGATGCTCCTAATGTCTGTGTACAGAAAAATATGAATACATCCTAAATAAGTCAGTCTACCCGACATGACAGGAAGTTGTATTGTGTATAATATTTACTGTTGGTTCGACAAGTTTTTATAAATGCTACAATAGATTATAACGGTGTATTGAAAGTTTATCTACTGATAACTGTAGGACTGAGGGAAGGACTTGTTGTGTTGGACCTAGGGAAGGACATGTAGTGATGTTCGTAAATGAGGGAAGGACTTGCTGACCTAATGAATGAGAGGAGGACTTACTGACCTGCTAATTAGTGAGAGGAGGACTTCCTGACCTGCTAAGGAGTGAGAGGAGGATTTACGGACCTACTAAGGAGTGAGAGAGGAGGACTTACTAACCTACTAAGCAGTGAGAGGAGGACTTACTGAACTAATGAATGAGAGGAGGACTTACTGACCTGCTAATTAGTGAGAAGGACTTACTGACCTGCTAATTAGTGAGAGGAGGACTTCCTGACCTGCTAAGGAGTGAGAGGAGGATTTACGGACCTACTAAGGAGTGAGAGGAGGACTTACTCACCTACTAAGCAGTGAGAGGAGGACTTACTGACCTACTAGGGAGTGAGAGGAGGACTTACTGACCTAAGGAGTGAGAGGAGGATTTGCAGTGTTTTATAGGTGTGAGTGAAGGACATGCAATGTTGTGTAGTATGAGGGAAGGACTCATTGTGATGCATAGGAGTAAGGGAAGGACTCACTGTGATGTGTAGGAGTGTGGGAAGGACTCACTGAGGTGTAGGGGTGAGGAAAGGACTCGCTGTGAAGTGTAGGAGTGAGGGAAGGACTCACTGTGATGTGTGGGAAGGACTCACTTAGGTGTAGGTGTGAGGGAAGGACTCACTGTGAGGTGTAGGATTGAGGTAAGGACTCGCTGTGATGTGTAGGAGTGGGGGAAGGACTCACTGTGATGTGTAGGGTGAGGAAGGTCTCGCTGCGATGTGTGTGGGGAGTGTGGGGAAGGACTCACTGTGATGTGTAGCAGTGTGGGAAGGAGTCACGTTGATGCTTAGGGGTGAGGGAAGGACTCACTGAGGTGTAGGAGTGAGGGAAGGACTCACTGTGAGGCGTAGGAGTAAGTGAAGGACTCGCTGTGATGTGTAGGAGTGAGGGAAGGACTCACTGTGATGTGTAGGAGTGAGGGAAGGACTCACTGTGATGTGTAGCAGTGTGGGAAGGAGTCACGTTGATGCTTAGGGGTGAGGGAAGGACTCACTGAATGAGTGAGAGGAGGTTACTGACCTACTAAGGAGTGAGAGGAGGACTTACTGACCTACTAAGGAGTGAGAGGAGGACTTACTGACCTACTAAGGTGAGGAGGAGGACTTGACCTACTAAGGAGTGAGAGGAGGACTTACTGATCTAAGGAGGTGAGAGGAGGACTTACTGACCTACTAAGGAGTGAGGAGGAGGACTTACTGACCTACTAAGGAGTGAGAGGGACTTGACCTACTAAGGAGTGAGAGGAGGACTTACTGACCTACTAAGGGTGAGAGGGGAGGACTTGCAGTGTGTGGGAGTGAGGTAGGATGCAATGTGTTGTGTAGGATTAGTGAATGCCTTACTGTGTTTTGAAAAGTGAAGGGAAAAGACATGCAGCGTTGGTAGTATGAGGAAGGACTCACTGTGATGTGTTGGAGTGAGGGAAGGACTCGCTGTGATGTGTAGGAGTGAGGAAGGACTCGCTGTGATGTGTAGGAGTGAGGGAAGGACTCACTGTGATGTGTAGGAGTGAGGGAAGGACTCGCTGTGATGTGTAGGGTGGGGAAGGACTCGCTGTGATGTGTAGGGTGGGGAAGGACTCGCTGTGATGTGTAGGAGTGAGGAAGACTCGCTGTGAGGTGTAAGAGGAAGGACTCACTGTGAGGTGTAAGAGTGAGGAAAGGACTCGCTGTGATGTGTAGGGAGTGAGGGAAGGACTCAATGTGATGTGTAGGAGTGAGGAAGGACTCACTGTGTTGTGTAGGGGTGAGGAAGGACTCGCTGTGAGGTGTAGGTGGGGAGGAAGGACTCACTGTGTTGTGTAGGGGTGAGGGAAGGACTCTTGATGTGTGGAGGGAGGGAAGGACTCGATGTGATGTGTAGGAGTGAGGAAGGACTCACTGTGATGTGTAGGAGTGTGGGAAGGACTCACTGTGATGTGTAGAGGTGAGGAAGGACTCACTGTGATGTGTAGGAGTGAGGGAGGACTCACTGTGATGTGTAGGAGTGAGGAAGGACTCGATGGAGATGTAGGGTGGGAAGGACTCACTGTGATGTGTAGGAGTGAGGGAAGGTCTCGCTGTGATGTGTAGGGGTGAGGGAAGGAGTCACTGATGTGTAGGAAGGACACACTGAGTGTAGGGGTGAGGAAAGGTCTCACTGTGAGGAAAGGACTCGCTGCGATGTGTAGGGGTGAGGGAAGGAGTCACTGTGATGTGTATTATTGAGGGAAAGACTCACTGTGATGTGTTGGAGTGTGGGAAGGACTCACTGAGTGTAGGGGTGAGGAAAGGACTGACTGAGGTGTAGGTGTGAGTGAAGGAGTGAGGGAAGGACTGACAGGTGTAAAGTGAAGGGCTTGTCTCACCAATGAGGCAGACTACTGGTGATGACGTCATTGTTCTTGTGATCTGTTCCACCATTGACGTAGACTACTAGTGGTGACGTCACTACTGTGGTGACGTCACTACTGTGGTCCACCAATGGAATGCCCAAGGTGACTTCAGCTCACTTAAAATGCAGAGAACTTGTGACATAATGTTACAAGCAAGTTGTAATGATTTAATAAGAACTGAAAATTACAGTAAATTCTTAAACTAGCATCTTTTAATCCAGTGCCAGCAAGAGTAAAATAGTTCGTTATACAAGTGGAAATAAAACTGAAGTACAAAATAAGTCAACAATGTCATGACATTGTTGAGGTTACGATATTTTGTACAGTAGTTTCATCTTCATTTGTATAACACAATGTTTTACTCCAGCTGGCACAGCACTGAAATAAAAAATGCCAGTTTAAGAATTGACCTTAATTATCAGTCACTTATTTATTACGTGTTCACAACTTCCTTTGTAACCAATGAATTTTTCCTCTGGACAAACTTTTGTAATTGTATTTTGTTTGTTTTTCAAATGTTACACATTAAAAATTAATTACAAGGCAGTATATCTTGAAGGGGATAAGTGATGTTTGTGGCAACTTGGGGATGTGTGAGGCTCATTGATTCTACATGATGCTTCTAGGGGCTTATAAGTAGGTAGTTGTGTACAGCTAGTAAGGGCCATGTGATGACACTAAAGGCTGTCTGTCACTGCTAGGGACAGTGATGCTGCTAAGGGCTGGATGCCAAGGCTTGTCTGAGTCCCCTACTATAGAGATAGGCGAGACACGTCTGTAGTACCATAAGGGCAACCTACTCTAGCAGTAACCTGGTGTCAATCATTACAATAAATATTTGTAGAGAAACTTAATGTGTCGTATAAAAAAAAAAAAAAAACTTTTTTCTTTCTTTATAATAATCCTAACAAAACAGTTGAAAACAAAAGGGTTCCAAAGGCAAAAATGATAAGAGCCAATTTTTATACTTTCCCGAAAAGTAGAAAATCTACGTCACCGAGAAGTAGATACTTACGATCTTTTGAGAATTAGAAAAATCGTAAGTTATTTCGTTCTCTTCAGTTCGAACTTACGACAATTAAAAAGATGTAAATTCGGATTCTCAAGAGATCGTAAGTATCTACTTTTCGGGAAAGTAGATTATCGACTTTTGGGGAAATATTACTTAATTTTCCAAAGTAGATTATCATAGAAAACGGGAAATATCTACAATGACGTCATCACCAGTAGCCTGCCTCATTGGTGAGACAGAAGCCCTTCACTTTACACCTCGCAGTCAGTCCTTCCCTCACTCCTACACATCACAGTGAGTCCTTTCCTCAGTCTTACACCTCAGTCAGTCAGTCGTTCCCTCACTCCTACACCTCACAGTCAGTCCTTAACTCACTCCTACACATCACAGTGAGTCCTTCCCTCAATCCTACACATCACAGTGAGACCTTCCCTCACTCGTAGACATCACAGTGAGTCCTTCCCTCACTCCTACACATCACAGTGAGACCTTCCCTCACTCGTAGACATCACAGTGAGTCCTTCCCTCACTCCTACACATCACAGCGAGACCTTCCCTCACTCCTACACATCACAGCGAGACCTTCCCTCACTCGTAGACATCACAGCGAGACCTTCCCTCACTCGTAGACATCACAGTGAGTCCTTCCCTCACTCCTACACATCACAGTGAGACCTTTCTCAGTCTTACACTGAACAGAATGGTCGTTCCTCATTCCCCACACCTTCACAGTCAGTCCTTCCCCCACTCCCACCCCTCAGAGCTGGGGTCCTTCCCTCACTCCTACACAGCACAGTGAGTCCTTCCCTCACTTCTACACATCACAGCGAGACCTTCCCTCACTCCTACACAGCACAGTGAGTCCTTCCCTCACTCCTACACATCACAGCGAGACTTTCCCTCACTCCTACACATCACAGCGAGACTTTCCCTCACTCCTACACATCACAGAGAGACTTTCCCTCACTCCTACACATCGCAGCGAGACCTTCCCTCACTCCGACACATCACAACGAGACCTTCCCTCACTCCTATAAAACACTGCATATCCTCCTCTCAATCATTAGCAGGTCAGTAAGTCCTCCTCTCATTCATTAGGAAGTCAGCAAGTCCTTCTCTCATTTACGAACATCACTACATGTCCTTCCCAAGGTCCTACACAACACTACAAGTCCTTCCCTCATTCCTACACAATATTGAAGTCCTTCCCTCAATACTACACAATGCTGCATATCGTTCCCTCAGTCCTACAGTAATCAGTAGATAAACTTTCAATACGCCGTTATAATCTATTTTAGCATTTATAAAGACTTGTCGAACCAACAGTAAATATTAAACACAATACAACTTCCTTTCATGTCGGGTAGACGGACTTATTTAGGATATATTCATCTTTTTCTGTACACAGACATTAGGAGCATCAATTAACCCCCTCAGTCACAAGTACAGTAGCTCTCTAAGAGCCTCACACATCTCCAAGTTGATATTCACAATATAGCCACAAACAGCCTCTGGTTGGATCACACTACCCCTGACAACCTTACATAGTCCTAAAATCCATTATACAACCACCTATGATCATCACACAGCCGAATTAGCCAAACAGTCCGTGGCGGCGGCATATGAGGCCTGGGGGCCTCAAATAGCCCCTAGGAGTGACATTCTGCCTCAGAACATTTACAACAAATACAATCTTTTTTTTTTACAATTTCAAAAGTTTGCCCACAGGAAATGCTCATTGGTTACAAGTAAGTTGTAAAGCTGTACTAATTACTTAATTTTACAGTAAAATCTTAAACTAACATCTTGTATCTCACTGCCAGGAAGAAAAAAAAATATTTTCTTTTGCAAATGAAGATGAAACTAAAGTCCAAAATAATTAAGTTGAACAAAATACTTCCTCACTGTCTAGTTACAAGTCCACATAAAAGATTACAACAGTGTATTAGAATTTATAGGCTTTGCAACGCCACAAGTCTATATGGTCACTCCTAAAGTCCTTCCCTCACGCATACACAACACTACAAGTCCTTCCCTCACCCCTACACAACACTACAAGCCCTTCCCTCACTCCTACACCACACTGCAAGTCCTTCCCTCACTCATACAACACGCTATAAGTCCTTCCCTCACTCCTACACCACACTACAAGTCCTTCCCTCACTCATACAACACACTACAAGTCCTTCCCTCACTCCTACACCACACTACAAGTGTTTTCCCCCCACCCTACACCACACTGATAAGTCCTTCCTGCCCCTACACAATACTACAAGTCCTTCCCCACCCACACCACACCACAAGTCCTTCCCCACTCATACACAACCCCAGTCCTTCTTTCACCCTACACAACACTGCAAGTCCTTCCCCACCATACACCACACTACAAGTCCTTCCTCACTCCTACACCACACTACAAGTCCTTCCCTCACTCATACAACACGCTATAAGTCCTTCCTCAATTCTGGTTCACACTACAAGTCCTCTCTCACTCCCTACACCACATTCACAAGTCCTTCCCTCACCATACACCACACTACAAGTCCTTCCCTCACTCCCTGCCACAACACTACAAGTCCTTCCCTCACTCATACAACACACTACAAGTCCTTCCCTCGCCCCTACACAACACTACAAGTCCTTCCCTCACTCCTACACCACACTACAAGTCCTTCCCTCACTCATACACAACCCTTGAAGTCCTTCTTTCACTCCTACACAACGCTGCAAGTCCTTCCCTCACTCCTACACAATACTAGAAGACCTTCCCTCACTCCTACATAACATTGCAAGTCCTTCCCTCACTCCTACACAATACTAGAAGCACTTCCCTCACTCCTACACAATACTACAAAACCTTCTTTCACTCCTACACAATACTAGAAGTCCTTTTCTCACTCCTACACAACCCTGGAAGTCCTTCTTTCACTCCTACACGACACTGCAAGTTATTCCCTCACTCCTACACAATACTAGAAGTCCTTTCCTCATTTCTACACAACACTGCAAGTCCTTCCCTCACTTCTTCATAACCCTGCAGGTCCTTCCCTCACACCTACACATCACTTCATGTCTTTTCCTCAATCCGACGCAATACTACAAGTCCTTCTTTCACTCCTACACAACACTGCAAGTCCTTCCCTCACTCTTACACAATACTAGAAGTCCTCCTCTCACTCCTACACAATACTAAGTGCCTTCCCTCAATCCTACACAACACTGCAAGTCCTTCCCTCACTCCTACACAATACTACAAAACCTTCTTTCACTCCTACACAATACTAGAAGTGCTTCCCTCACTCCTACACAATACTACAAAACAAACCTTTTTTCACTCCTACACAATACTAGAAGTCCTTTTCTCACTCCTGCACAATACTAGAAGTCCTTCTTTCACTCCTACACAACATACCAAGTCTATCAATAACTCCTACACAATACTACAAGTCCTTCCCTCACTCCTACACAATACTAGAAGTCCTTCCCTTACTCCTACACAACAGTACAAGTCATTCTGTCACTCCTACACCACAGTACAAATCCTTCCCTCACTCCTACATAACTCTGCATGTCCTTCCTTAACTCCGACACAACCCAGCATGTCCTTACCTCACTCCTACACAACCCTGCATGTCCTTCCCTCACTCCCACACAACATACCAAGTCCTTCTCTCACTCCCACACAACATACCAAGTCCTTCCCTCACTCTCACACAACATACCAAGTCCTTCCTTCACTCCTACACAACATACCAAGTCCTTCCCTCACTCCTACACAAAACTACAAGTCCTTCTCTCACTCCCACACAACATACCAAGTCCTTCCCTCACTCCCACACAACATACCAAGTCCTTCCTTCACTCCCACACAACATACCAAGTCCTTCCCTCACTCCTACACAACATACCAAGTCCCTCCCTCACTCCTACACAATACTTCAAGTCCTTCCCTTACTCCTATACAAAACGACAAGTACTTCCCTCACGTCGACACAATACTTCAAGTCCTACCGTCACTAATACACAACACTACAAGCCCTTCCCTCACTCCTACACACAACTACAAGTTCTTCCCTCACTCCTACACAAATCTACAAGTCCTTCCCTCACTCCTACACAATACTACAAGTCCTTCCCTCAATCCTACACCACACTACAAGTCCTTCCCTCACTCCTACACCACACTACAAGTCCTACCCTCACTAATACACAACACTACAAGTCCTTCCATCACTCCTACACCATACTACAGGTTCGTACCTTACTCCTACACCACACTACAAGTCCTTCCCTTACTCCTTAACAACAGTACAAGTCATTCTGTCACTCCTACACCACAGTACAAATCCTTCCCTCACTCATACAACACACTACAAGTCCTTGCCTCACTCCTACCAACCACTCATAAGTCCTTCCTCACTCTACACATCCTGCATGTTCTTCCTTAACCCCTACACAACACTAAAGTCCTTCCCTCACTCCTACACTACCCTGCAAGTCCTACCTCACTTCTACACAACCCTGCGTCCTTCCTCACACCTACACAACCCTGCAAGTCCTTCACCACTCCTACACAACCCTGCATGTCCTTCCTTAACTCCGAAACAACCCTGCAAGTCCTTCAATCACCTTTACACAACACTGCAAGTCCTTCCCTCACTCCTTTACATAACTCTGCATGTCCTTCCTAATCCCCTATTACCCTGCATGTCCTTTCATCTTACACAACCCTGCATGTCCTTCCCTCACTCCTACACAACCCTGCATGTCTTTCCTTAACTCCTACATAATATTGCAAGTCCTTCCCTCACTCCTACACAATACAACAAGTCCTTCTCTCACTCCCACACAACATACCAAGTCCTTCCTTCACTCCTACACAACATACCAAGTCCTTCCCTCACTCCTACATAAACTACAAGTCCTTCCCTCACTCCCACACAACATACCAAGTCCTTCCTTGACTCCCACAAACACAAGTCTTTCCCTCACTCCACAAAAAACTACAAGTCCTTTCACTCCCACACAACATACCAAGCCCTTCCTCACTCCTACACAAACTACAAGTTCTTCACTCCCACACAACATACCAAGTCCTTCCTCACTCCTACACACATACCAAAGTCCCTCCTCACTCCTATAGCTTCAAGTCCTCCCTCCCACACAACATACCAGTCCTTCCTTCACTCCCACAACATACCGTCCTTCCCTACCCTACACAAACTACTGTCCTTTCTCTCTCCCCACAACATACCAAGTCCTTCCTTCACTCCTACACAACATACCAAGTCCTTCCTCACTCCTACATAAAACTGCTAAGTCCTTCCCTCACTCCCACACAACATACCAAGTCTTCCTTCACTCCCACAACATACCAAGTCCTTCCCTCACTCCTCCAAAACTACAAGTCCTTTCTCACTCCCCAAAACATACCAAGTCCTTCCCTCACTCCTACACAAACTATAAGTCCTTCTCTCACTCCCAACACATACTAAGTCCTTCCCTCACTCCTACACAACATACCAAGTCCTCCCTCACTCCTACATAAAATTCAAGTCCTTCCCTCACTCCTACACAACATACAAGTCCTTCCTTCACTCCCAACAACATACTCAAGCCCTCACTCCTACACAAAACTACAAGTCCTTCTCTCCTCCCACACATACCAAGTCCTTCCTTCACTCCTACACAACTATACCAAGTCCTTCCTCACTCCTACATAAAACTACAAGTCCTTCTCACTCCCACACAACATACCAAGTCCTTCCTTCACTCCCACACAAAATACCAAGTCCTTCCCTCACTCCTACACAAAAACTACAAGTCCTTCTTCACTCCCACACAACTATACCGCCCTTCCTCACTCCTACACAACATACCAAGTCCTCCCCTTTACTCCTACACAACATACTAAGTCCTCCCTACCTCCACAATACTTCCAGTCTCCTCTGTCGGACACAATACTTCAAGTCCTACCGTCACTAATACACAACACTACAGCCCTCACACCTACACAACACTGCAAGTCTCACTCACTCCTACACAACCCTGCATGTCCTTCCTAACTCCGGACACAACCCTGCAAGTCCTTCAATCACTCCTTACACAACCCTGCAAGTCCTTCCACTCACTCTACACAACCCTGCATGTCCTTCTCACTCCTACCATAACTCTGCATGTCCTTCCTAACTCCGACACAACCCTGCATGTCCTTCCCTCACTCCTACACAACCCTGCATGTCCGTCCTTCACTCCTACACAACCCTGCATGTCTTTCCTTAACTCCTATTGCAGTCCTTCCTCACTCCTACACAACTACAAGTCCTTCCTCATCTCTTACACAATACTAGAAGTCCTTCCTCACCTCTACGTAACCCTGCATGCCCTTCTAACTCCGATGAACCCTGCATGTCCTTCCCTCACTCCTACACAACCCTGTGATGTCTTCCTCACTCCTACACAACCCTGCATGTTTTCTCTATCTCCTACATAAATTGCAAGTCCTTCCTCACTCCTACACACTGCATGTCTTTCCACTCCTACATAATATTGCGTCCTTCCCTCACTCCTACACAATACTAGTAGTCCTCCCCTCCTACATAACCCTGCATGTCCTTCCCTCACTCCTACAAAACCCTGCAAGACCTCCCTCACTCCTACACAACCCTGCATGTCTTTCCTTACTCCTACATAATATTGCAAGTCCTTCCTCACTGTACACAAACTACAAGTCCTTCCTACTCCTACACAATACAACAAGTCCTTCTTCACTCCCACACAAAATACCAAGTCCATCCCTTAACTTCACAACATACCAAGTCCTTCCCTCACTCCTACACATAACAAGTCCTTCTCTCACTCCCACACAACATACCAAGTCCTTCCTTCACTCCTACACAACATACCGTTCCTCACTCCTACACAAAACTACAAGTCCTTCCTCTCACTCGTACACAAAACTACAAGTCCTTCCCTCACTCCTACACAAAAATACAAGTCCTTCCCTCACTCCCACACAAAAATACAAGTCCTTCCCTCACTCCCACACAACATACCAAGACCTTCCCTCACTCCTACACTACACAACATACCAAGTCCCTCCCTCACTCCTACACAATACTTCAAGTCCTTCCCTTACTCCTATACAAAACGACAAGTACTTCCCTCACGTCGACACAATACTTCAAGTCCTACCGTCACTAATACACCACACTACAAGCCCTTCCCTCACTCCTACACACAACTACAAGTTCTTCCCTCACTCCTACACAAATCTACAAGTCCTTCCCTCACTCCTACACAATACTACAAGTCCTTCCCTCACTCCTACACCACACTACAAGTCCTTCCCTCACTCCTACACCACACTACAAGTCCTACCGTCACTAATACACAACACTACAAGTCCTTCCCTCACTCCTACACAAATCTACAAGTCCTTCCCTCACTCCTACACAATACTACAAGTCCTTCCCTCACTCCTACACAATACTACAAGTCCTTCCCTCAATCCTACACCACACTACAAGTCCTTCCCTTACTCCTACACCACACTACAAGTCTTTCCCTTACTCCTACACAACAATACAAGTCATTCTGTCACTCCTACACCACAGTACAAATCCTTACCTCACTCATACAACACACTACAAGTCCTTGCATCACTCCTACCAACCACTACAAGTCCTTCCCTCACTCTTACACAATCCTGCATGTTCTTCCTTAACCCCTACACAACCCTAAATCCTTCCCTCACTCCTACACTACCCTGCAAGTCCTTCCCTCACTTCTACACAACCCTGCAAGTCCTTCCCTCACACCTTCACAACCCTGCAAATCCTTCCCTCACTCCTACACAACCCTGCATGTCCTTCCTTAACTCCGACACAACCCTGCAAGTCCTTCAATCACTCCTACACAACACTGCAAGTCCTTCCCTCACTCCTACATAACTCTGCATGTCCTTCCTTCCCCACCCCTACACAACCCTGCATGTCCTTCCCTCACCCCACAACCCTGCATGTCTTTCCTTAACTCCTACATAATATTGCAAGTCCTTTCCTCACTCCTACACAAAACTACAAGTCCTTCCCTCACTACTACACAATACTACAAGTCCTTCTCTCACTCCTACACAATACTAGAAGTCCTTCCCTCACTCCTACATAACCCTGCAAGCCCTTCCTTAACTCCGACACAACCCTGCAAGACCTTCCCTCACTCCTACACAATACTAGTAGTCCTTCCCTCACTCCTACACAACCCTGCATGTCTTTCCTTAACTCCTACATAATATTGAAAGTCCTTCCCTCACTCGTACACAAAACTACAAGTCCTTCCCTCACTCCTACACAATACTACAAGTCCTTCTCTCACTCCTAAACAATACTATAAGCCCTTCCCTCACTCCTACATAATATTGCAAGTCCTTTGCTCACTCCTACACAACCCTAAAGTCCTTCCCTCACTCCTACACAACCCTGCAAATCCTTCCCTCATCCTACACAACCCTGCAAGTCCTTCGACTCCACACAACCTGCAAGTCCTCACTCCTACACAACCCTGCAAGTCCTTCCCTCACCTTCACACAACCCTGCAAGTCCTTCCCTCAGACCTACACAACCCTGCGTCCTTCCTCACTCCTACATAATCCCAGCATGTCCTTTCCTAATCCCTAAAACCCTGCAAGTCCTTCCCTCACTCCTACACAACCCTGCAAGTCCTTCCTTCAGACCTTACACAACCCTGCAAGTCCTTTACTCCTACACAACCCTGCCTGTCCTTCCTCACTCCCACACAACCCTGCGTCCTTCCTGACCTACACAACCCTGCGTCCTTCCCTCACCCTACATATCCCTGCATGTCCTTCCTAACCTTGCCAACAACCCTGCAACTTTCCTTACTCCTACACAACAGTGCAATCCTTCCCTTACTCCTACACAACCCTGCAAGTCCTTCCCTCACTCCTGCACAACCCCGCAACTTCCTCACTCCTGCACACACCTGCAAGTCCTTCCTCACTCCTACACAACCTGCAAGTCCTTCCTCACTCCTGCACAACCCTGCAAGTCCTTCCCCACTCCTGCACAACCCAGCAAGTCCTTCCTCACTCCTGCACAACCCTGCAGTCCTTCCTCACTCCTTCACAACACTGCAAGTCCTTCCTCACTTACACAATACTAAAGTCCTTCCCCGTCAACACTACCCTCCAAGTCCTTCCTCACCTTTCACAACACTGCAAGTCCTTCCTCACTCCTACACAATACTAGAAGTCCTTCCCTCGTCTACACAACCCTGCAAGTCCTTCCCCACTCCTACTCAACCCTGCAAGTCCTTCCCGCACTCCTACTCAACCCTGCAAGTCCTTCCTCACTCCTGCACAACCCTGCAAGTCCTTCCCTCACTTCTACACAACACTGCAAGTCCTTCCTCACCTACACAACCCTGCAAGTCCTTCCTCACTTCTACACAACCCTGCAAGTCCTTCCTCACTTCTACACAACACTGCGTGTCCTTCCTCACTCCTGCACAACCCTGCAAGTCCTTCCTCACTTCTACACAACACTGCGTCCTTCCGTCACCCTACACAATACTAGAAGTCATTCCTCGTCAACACAACCCTGCAAGTCCTCACTTCTAACAACACTGCAAGTCCTTCCGTCACCCTACACAATACTAGGTCATTCTCGTCACATTAACCCTGCAAGTCCTTCCCTCACTCCAATACTAGAAGTCATTCCTCGTCCTTTAACCCTGCAAGTCCTTCCTCACTCCTACACAACCCTGCAAGTCCTTCCTCACTTCTACACAACACTGCAGTCCTTCCCTCACTCCTGCCCCTGCAAGTCCTTCCCTCACTTCTACACAACACAAGTCCTTCCGTCACTCCTACAATACTAAAGTCATTCCTCGTCAACTTACAACCACAGGTCCTTCCTCACTTCTACACAACACTGCAAGTCCTTCCTCCTCCTACACAACCCTGCAAGTCCTTCCTCACTTCTACACAACACTGCAAGTCCTTCTCACTCCTGCACAACCCTGCAGTCCTTCCCTCACTTCTACAACCCACTGCAATCCTTCCGTCACTCCTACACAATACTAGATCATTCCTCGTCCGCTTAACCACCTGCAGAGTCCTTCCTCACTTCTACACAACACTGCAAGTCCTTCCTCACTCCTGCACAACCCTGCAAGTCCTTCCCTCACTTCTGCAACACTGCAAGTCCTTCCGTCACTCCTACACAATACTAGAGTCATTCCTCGTCCTTTACAACCCTGCAGAGTCCTTCCTCACTCCCACAACCCTGCAAGGTCCTTCCCTCACTTCTACACAACCCTGCAAGTCCTTCCCTCACTTCTACACAACACTGCAAGTCCTTCCTCACTCCTGCACAAACCTGCAGTCCTTCCCTCACTTCTACACAACACTGCAAGTCCTTCCTCACTCCTACACATTACTAGGTCCTTCCCTCGTCTACACAACCCTGCAAGTCCTTCCTCTCCTACTCAACCCTGCAGGTCCTTCCCTCACTCTACATATCCTGCATGTCCTTTCTCCTCCTACACCACACTTCATGTCCTTCCCTCACTCTACAACTTCATGTCCTTTCCTCACTCTACACAACACTTCATGTCCTTCTCTCCTCCTGCACAACACCACACTAACCTTTCCTCACTCACAGTATTTCTACAGTAGTCAGTACATAAATTTCCAACACACTGTTATAATCTGTTTTAGTATTTATGTAGACATATTTAACCAACACTTACATATATACAATACAACTTCTCATGTTTTGTTAGACTGAAAGTTATTTAAAAATATTCATCCTTTTCTGTACTCTTGATCATTTCTCTTGTCCATCTTGATATTTGCCTCGTCATCTGTACACCAAGTTATGGTCCTCATCCTCACTGAAGTAGTATTTTCTGTTAATACCTGTGAAATAAAATTATTATTACCAAAATGTTTTTTGTTGTATATATTGTGAGGGCGACAAAATTAAATCCTCTTTCTTCATACTGTTATGCAGCACTCCTCTTTATCAAGAATTGACACTAGTCCGTCACACAGTAGTCACAACAACAAGCAGGAGTAAACTCCTCCTCTACAATACTACAAGTCCTTCCTCACTCCTACACAATACTACATCCTTCCCTCACTCCTACACAATACTGCAAGTTCTTCCCTCACTCCTACACAAAACTACAAGTCCTTCCCCCACTTCTACATCTATCTCCTTCCCTCACTCCCTACACAATACCATGTCCTTCCCTCACTCCAACACAATGCTACATGTCCTTCCCTCCTCCTACACAATACTACATGTCCTTCCTCCTCCCTCACAATACTACAAGTCCTTCCCTCACTCCTACACAATACAGCAAGTCCTTCCCTCACTCTACAGCGCGGCAAGTGCTTCCCTCACTCCTACACAATTCTGAGTCCTTCCCTTACTTCCCTATACTACAAGTCCTTCCCTTACTCCTTACACATGCAATTCCTTCCCTCACTCTACAATACTACAATTCCTTCCTCACTCCTACACAATGCACAGCAAGTCCTTCCTCACTCCTACACAATACTGCAAGTCCTTCTCTCCACTCCTACACAATACTGCAAGTCTTTCCTCCACTTCTACAATACTACAGGTCCTTCCCTCACTCCTACACAATACTACAAGTCCTTCCCTTACTCATACACCACATTGCAATTCCTTTCCTCTCTCCTACACAATACTACAATTCCTTCCCTCCTCTACAAATATTACAATTCCTTCCCTCACTCACAATACTAAAGTCTTCCCTCACTCTTACACTACTAAGTCCTTCCCTACTCTATCTACATGTCCTTCTCACTCTTACACAATACTACAAGTCCTTCCTCACCAAGTCCTTCCCTCACTTCAAAGTCTTCCTCACTCCTCCCCACACAATACTACATGTCCTTCCTCACTCTTACACATGCTACAAGTCCTTCCTCACCCTGCCTTTACCGTCCTTCCTCACTCTACACAACATACCAAGTCCTTCCCTCACCCCTACACAATACTACATGTCCTTCCCTCACTCTTACACAATACTACATGTCCTTCCCTCACTCTTACACAATACTACAAGTCCTTCCCTCACCCTTACACAACATACCAAGTCCTTCCCTCACCCCTACACAACATACCAAGTCCTTTCTCCTCCCATTACAACATGCAAGTCCTTCCTTCACTCTTGTTATTCAAGTCCTTCCCTCACTCTACACAACATACCGTCCTTCTCTCACTCCTCACAACATACCGTCCTTCCCTCACTCCTACACAACATACCAAGTCCTTACCTCATCCTACACACAGCAAGTCCTCCTTCACTCTTGCACAACATACCAGTCCTTCCCTCACTCCTACACAACATGCAAGTCCTTCTCTCACTCTACACAACATACCAAGTCCCTCCTTCACTCTTACACAACAATTCCCTTCCCTCACTCCTACACCACACTACAAGTCCTTCCTCCACTCCTCTTACACCTATAATCCCTTCCTCACTCCCACACACTGATCCTTCCCTCACTCATTACACACCACACTACCGTCCTTCCCTCCTCATACCAACACACTTTCGTCCTTCCCTCTCCTACACCACACTAAGTCCTTCCCTCGCCTACCAATACTACGTCCTTCCTCACTCCTACCACTAAAAGTCCTTCCTCACTCCTTACCAACCCTTAGAGTCCTTCTTTCACTCTACAACTTCACAGTCCTTCCCTCACTCATACACCACACTCGTCCTTCCCTCACTCTACACCACACTACAAGTCCTTCCTCACTCACTTACAACACACTTCAGTCCTTCCCTCACTCCTACACCACACTACAAGTCCTTCCCTCACTCATACACCACACTACAATCCCTTCCCTCACTCCTACACCACTACAAGTCCTTCCCTCACTCATACAACACATATAAGTCCTTCCCTCACTCCTACACCCACTGCAGTCTTCCCCTCACTCCTACACAATACTAGAAGACCTTCCCTCCTCCTACATAACATTACCGTCCTTCCTCACTCTACAATACTAAGCTACTTCCCTCCCTCCTACACAATACTACAAAACCTTCTTTCACTCCTACACAATAAGTCCTTTTCTCCTCCTACACAACCCTGAAGTCCTTCTTTCACTCTACATTTTCAAGTATTTCTCCCACTCTATCTAGTCCTTTCCTCATTTCTACAACCTACAGTCCTTCCTCACTTCTTCAATAACCCTGCAGGTCCTTCCCTCACTCTACACATCACTTCATGTCTTTTCTCAATCCACACAATACTACAAATCCTTCTTTCACTCCTACACAACACTGCAGTCCTTCCCTCACTCTACACAATACTACAAGTCCTTCCTCACTCCTACACAATACTACAAGTCTCCCTTACTCATACACCACACTGCAATTCCTTCCTCCTCCTACAATACTACAATTCCTTCCTTCACTCCTACACAATACTACATGTCCTTCCCCACTCTTACACAATACTAAAAGTGCTTCCCTCACTCCTACACAATGCAAGTCACACTCCGACACAAAACTACAAGTTCTTCCTGACACCTAAAACTTCAGAGTCCTTCTCTTCTACACAATACTACAAGTCCTTCCCTCACTCTACAATACTAAAGTCCTTCCTTACTCACCACCACAGTTCCTTTCCTCACTCTTACTACAATCCTTCCTCACTCCTACAATACAATTCCTTCCTCTCCTACAATACTACAAGTCCCTCTTACACAATATTCGTCCTTCCCTCACTCTACACAATACATGTCCTTCCCTCACTCTTCCAATACTACAGTCCTTCTCACCCCTTTACCAAGTCCTTCCTCACCCTTACACAACATAGTCTTCCTCCCCCTACACCTTACCGTCCCTCCTTCACTCTTACACAACATTCAGTCCTTCCCTCACTCCTACACAATACTACATGTCCTTCCCTCACTCTTACACAATACTGAGTCCTTCCCTCACCCCTGCACAACCAGTCCTTCCCTCACTCTCCTAACATACCAGGTCCCCCTCACCCCACAATACTACATGTCCCTCACTCTTACACAATACTACATGTCCTTCTCTCACTCTTACACAAAATAAAAATCCTTCCCTCACCTTACACAAATACGTCCTTCCCTCACCCTACACAACATACCAATCCTTTTCTCCTCCCACTAACATTACCAAGTCTTCCCTCACTCTACCATAGTCCTCCTTCTCTTATTCCGTCCTTCTCACTCTACCATGCCGTCCCCTCTCTCCCTCCCCGTCCTTCTCCTCTACCGTCCTTCCTCAATCACCCCTCCTTCACTCTTACATACCGTCCTTCCTCACTCTACACATACCGTCCTTCTCTCCTCTACACAACATACCAGTCCCTCCTTCCTCTTACACATACCAGTCCTTCCTCACTCCTACACCACTACAAGTCCTTCCCTCACTCATGCAACCTTCTCAGTCCTTCCCTCACTCCTACACCCACTAAGTCCTTCCCTCACTCCTTACCTACGTCCTTCCTCACTCACTTACAACCTCTAAGTCTTCCCTCACTCTACACCCACCTACAGTCTTCCCTCGCCCTACACAACTACAACAGTCCTTCCTCACTCTACACACTAAGTCCTTCCCCTCCTTACACAACCTTAGTCCTTCTTCTCTACACAACACTGCAAGTCCTTCCCTCACTCATACACCACACTACAGTCCCTTCCCTCACTCCTACACCACACTACGTCCTTCCTCACTCACTGCAACACACTCTCGTCCTTCCTCACTCTACACAATACTACAAGTCCTTCCCTCACTCCTACACAATACTACAAGTCTTCCCCCTCCTTCCTTCCCTCCTCTACAATACTACAATTCCTTCCTTCACTCTCTATACTACATGTCCTTCCCTCACTCTTACAATATAAAGTGCTTCCCTCCTCCTACACAATGCTGCAAGTCCTTCACACTCCGACACAAAACTACAAGTTCTTCCTGACACCTACAAAACTTCGTCCTTCTCACTTCTACACAATACTACGTCCTTCCCTCACTCCTACACAATACTACAAGTCCTCCCTTACTCCCACCACACTGCAATTCCTTTCCTCACTCCTACACAATACTACAATTCCTTCCTCACTCCTACACAATATTACAATTCCTTCCCTCACTCCTACACAATACTACAAGTCCTTCCTCCACTCTTACACAATCTACTAAGTCCTTCCCTCACTCCCTACACAATACTACATGTCCTTTCTCTTACACATACTACAAGTCCTTCCCTCACCCCTACAAACTTACCGTCCTTCCCTCACTTATACCATTCCCTCCCCACAACATACCGTCCTCCTTCACTCACCAACATTAAGTCCTTCCCTCACTCCTACACAATACTACATGTCCTTCCCTCACTCTTACACAATACTAAGTCCTTCTCACCCCTGCACAACATACCATTGTCCTTCCCTCACTCCTACACATCTAGTCCTTCCCTCACCCCTACACAATACTACATGTCCTTCCCTCACTCTTACACATACTACATGTCCTTCTCTCCTCTTACACACAATACTAAAAGTCCTTCCCTCACCTTACATACACCAAGTCTTCCCTCCCCCTACACAACATACCGTCCTTTCCTCCTCCGGCACAACATACCACGTCCTTCCCTCACTCCCTACAACATACCAAGTCCTCCTTCACTCTTACACACATTCCAGTCCTTCCCTCACTCTACACAACATACCAGGTCTCTCTCCTCCTACACAACCTTACCAAGTCCTTCCCTCCTCCTACACAACATTCCAAGTCCTTCCTCAATCCCACAACATACCGTCCCTCCTTACTCTTACACAACATACCGTCCTTCCTCACTCTACAACATACCGTCCTTCTCTCACTCCCATACCGTCCTCCTTCCTCTTCATACTACGTCCTTCCTCACTCTACACCACACACCGTCCTTCCCTCACTCATACAACACGCTACAATCCTTCCCTCACTCTACCACACCTACGTCCTTCCCTCACTCTCACACACTAGTCCTTCCTCCTCACTTACAACACTACAGTCCTTCCCCTCACTCCTACACCACACTACAGTCCTTCCCTCGCCTACACAATACTACAAGTCCTTCCCTCACTCCTACACACACTACAAGTCCTTCCACACTCATGCTCACCTTAGAGTCCTTCTTTCACTCCTACACAACTGCAAGTCCTTCCCTCACTCATACACCACACTCAGGTCCTTCCCCTCCCACTCTACAAGTCCTTCCTCACTCGCCTGCATTCTTCTCTCCTTCCTCCTCTACACTAAGTATTCACTTTTTACTTCCTCCTCTACACCACCGTCCTTCCTCACTCCTTACCCTTGAAGTCCTTCTTTCCTCTACACAACACTGCAAGTCCTTCCCTCACTCCTACAATACTAAAACCTTCCCTCACTCCTACATAACATTGCAGTCCTTCCTCACTCTACACAATACTAAAGCTTCCCTCCTCCTACACAATACTAAAGGCCTTCCCTCACTCCTACATAACATTGCAAGTCCTTCCCTCGCCCCTACACAATACTACAAGTCCTTCCCTCACTCTACACCACACTACAGTCCTTCCCTCACTCATACACAACCCTTGAAGTCCTTCTTTCACTCCTACACAACACTGCAAGTCCTTCCCTCACTCCTACACAATACTAGAAGACCTTCCCTCACTCTACATAACATGCAAGTCCTTCCCTCCTCCTACACAATACTAAAGCCTTCCTCACTCCTACACAATACTACAAAACTTCTTTCCCTTACACAAGCTAGAAAGTCCTTTTCTCACTCCTACACAACCCTGGAGTCCTTCTTTCTCCTACACGACACTGCAATTATTCCTCACTCCTACACAATACTAAAGTCCTTTCCTCATTTCTACACAACACCTGCAAGTCCTTCCCTCACTTCTTCATAACCCTGCAGGTCCTTCCTCACTCCCACATCCTTCATGTCTTTTCCTCAATCCGACGCAATACTACAAGTCCTTCTTTCATCCTACACACTTTTCGTGCTTCCCTCACTCTTACACAATACTAGAGTCCTCCTCTCACTCCTACACAATACTAAGTACCTTCCTCAATCCTACACAACACTGCAAGTCCTTCCCTCACTCCTACACAATACTACAAAACCTTCTTTCACTCCTACACAATACTAGAGTGCTTCCCTCACTCCTACATTTTTACAAAAACAAACCTTTTTCACTCCTACACAATACTAGAAGTCCTTTTCTCACTCCTGCACAATACTAGAAGTCCTTCTTTCACTCCTACACAACATACCAAGTCTATCAATAACTCCTACACAATACTACAAGTCCTTCCCTCACTCCTACACAATACTAGAAGTCCTTCCCTCACTTCTACACAACACTACAAGTCCTTCCATCACTCCTACACCATACTACAGGTTCGTACCTTACTCCTACACCACACTACAAGTCCTTCTCTAACTCCTACACAACAGTACAGGTCATTCTGTCACTCCTACACCACAGTACAAATCCTTCCCTCACTCCTACATAACTCTGATGTCCTTCCTCCTCCTACACAACCCTGCATGTCCTTCCCTCACTCCCACACAACATACAAGTCCTTCTCTCACTCCCACAACATACCAAGTCCTTCCCTCACTCTCACACAACATACCAAGTCCTTCTTCACTCCCTACACAACATACCAAGTCCTTCCCTCACTCCTACACACAAAACTACAAGTCTTCTCTCTCACTCTCCCACACAACATACCAAGTCCTTCCCTCACTCCCACACAACATACCAAGTCCTTCTCTCCTCCCCACACAACATACCAAGTCCTTCCCTCACTCTCACACAACATGCAAAGTCCCTTCCTCACTCCCACACAACATACCAAGTCCTTCCCTCACTCCCCTACACAAAACTACAAGTCCTAACTTCTCTCACTCCCCACACACAACACAAGTCCTTCCCTCACTCCCACACAACATACCAAGTCCTTCTCTCACTCCCACACAACATACCAAGTCCTTCCTCACTCTCACTAGCAGCTACCAAGTCCTTCCCTCACTCCCCACAACTATGCAAGTCCTTCCTCACTCCCACACAACATATCAAGAGTCCTTCTCTCACTCCCACACAACATACCAAGTCCTTCCCTTCTCTCACACAACATACTGATCCTTCTCTCACTCCCACACAACATACCAAGTCCTTCTCTCACTCCCACACACAACATACCAAGTCCTTCCCTCACTCTCACACACAACATACAAGTCCTTCCCTCACTCCCACACAACATACTGAAGTCCTTCCCTCACTCCCATGCAACATATCAAGTCCTTCTCACTCCCACACAACATACCAAGTCCTTCCCCTCACTCTCACACAACATACCAAGTCCTTCTCTCACTCCCACACAACATTCTGCAGTCCTTCTCTCACTCCCACACAACATACCAAGTCCTTCCCTCACTCTCACACAACATACAAGTCCTTCCTTCACTCCTACACAACACTTACCAAGTCCTTCCCTCACTCCTACAAAACTACAAGTCAACTTCTCTCACTCCCACACAACATTCCAAGTCCTTCCCTCACTCCTACACAATATACCAAGTCCTTCTCCTCCTCCTACACAACATACCAAGTCCTTCCCTCCCACTCCTACAACATACCAAGTCCTTCCCCTCAATCCTACAACATACAAGTCCCTCCTTCACTCTTACACAACATACCAAATTCCCTCACTCTACAACATACCAAGTCCTTCTCTCACTCACCACAACATACCAAGTCCTCCTTCCTCTTACACAACATACCAAGTCCTTCCCTCACTCCTACACAACATACCAAGCCCTTCTCTCACTCCTACAACATACCAGGTCCTTCCCTCACTCCGACACAACGCTGCAAGTCCTTCCCTCACTCTACACAACATACAGTCCCTCCTTCACTCTTACACAACATGCCAAGTCGCTTCCCTGCAGAGTTAATCACCGTATTGTTCTCTGATTCTTGTTTTCATTTCGATTTCTGAACATAATAAATTATGGTCACTGTAAGCTTCTAATGCTCCTGGTAAATTATTTGCCAAGATATATGTTAAACTTTTCCAGTGCCATAAGCAGAGCCACTGCTTCTTTCTCTATAGTAGAGTAATTCCACACCAGCCCCAACATCACTGGTAAAATATATTTGCCACGAGCCATTCAAATCCTGTCTCTGCCTCATCCAGTTCCAGCACGACTTCCGTCCATCTGGCAGTCAGACGAGGCCTCCATCATCCACAACAGGTGCCTCGCCAGTGAGCGCAGTACTGTGTTGAATAGTATATACACCAGTATTAATATTAGATCCGGGTCAAATAGGGGCATACATATTGTAAGTGCAATTTAGAATTTAAATAGTCTAGAAAAGTTGCTCCTATAAAGTTATCAGACCAACATATGAGTATTAGTCTTGTATTATTACAGTAAAAGATGGCACCAATTTTGGCCCTTAACTAATTACTACATTAGATCTGTCCATACTATTAATACTGAAATGTGCTCCTTAATTTGGGTTACTTGATCAACAAACACCTTTCCCTCAATACCAATATTTGTTCTTTTTTCCATCAGTATATAATACAGTTATCTCTTATTTTTCCTCTTCAGTGTACAACAGTTTACATTACCCATCATCATCTCTGACGTTTGCCTCGAGCTGCTGGAGGCTGCCCACCATCCGTGCCTCCACACTCGCCTATTTTATTTTTCTAAGTCGCGCATTTCACCAATATGAAGGCGCCAATTCATGATATAAGTGTGAACAAATTATGTTTGATGAATATTGTTCACTTCTTTGATAACTGCCCTGTTCACACGGCACGAGAGATGAAGCGCTGGTCAGAGGAAAGGTCGAATGAAATTGACTTTTTGGACTGGCCATCTAAATCTCCAGGTCCATATTCAATAAGTTTCTTTCTGTTAAACAATACAACTTTTCCTTTACCCAATAGAATAATACTGTTGTATTTTTATTGAAACATTTAATATCACAAATATAATATTGTATAGGGCCATTGCTTGTGTTAAGCGATTACTATGACTGTTTGTGAGTGCTTCCCAGACCTCAACCCTATAGAGACCATTTGGACCCAGATAGTGAACGCGTGGGAACCTGAAGACAAGCTAAACACTGGCCCCGACTCCTCCTACACACCCAGGACGAGTGTGAGCAGTTTATGAAGAACCAACCACCTATATAACCTTGTGTCTCAGTCCCAAGAAGGCTCCAGGGGGCTATATAAAAGGGAGGCTATTGATATTCTGTATGACCTGTGTTGATAAATATTAAAAGTAAATGTGATTTCCACCCCCGTATTTTTCAATATTTATCCTCATATCTACGATAATATAAATATCTAATTACTGGTGATTAAAACCTGAACAACTTAAAAAAATGATAAATATAGAAATGGATGGTACATTATAATAATGTATTAGCCCGTCAGACAGACCGTAATACTTATATTAATGTGGGCTACAAACATTATGTTTATATAATTACCTCACCCACAGTAACTTCCCTATGAGCCGCTGTTAAGATACTAAACGCCTGGGCAATATTTCTATAATGTGGGTTAGTTTTTATAAGACACAATTGAAGTGATTGTGATTGTGGTGATAGTGTAGTGATTTTGGTGATGATGAACATTGTGGTGATAGTGAAATGATTTTGGTGATGATGAAGATTGTAGTGATGGTGAAATGATTGAGGTGATGGTGGTGAAGCGATTGTGACGAAGTGATTTGGTGATGGTTAAGTGATTGTGGTGATGGTGAAGTGATTGTGATGGTGTAGTGATTGTAACAAAATAGAGATTATCAGGTGAAGTGATTGTGGTAGAGAAGTATTTAAGTGGGTGAAAGATCAATAGAGGAGATATAAAGTTCTTATAATATCCGAGCAGGGTTAGGACTCGTAGCAACGGATTTAAATTGAATAAGGTTTAGGTTTAGGAGGGAGATAGGAAGGAACTGGTTCACAAACAGGGTGGTGTGAGGAATTAGACAAGCTTAGCAACTTTATAGTAAGTGCTGGAACGCTGGAAGGTTTTTAAAAGGAGCTAGATAGATTCATGGATGATAGAGAGTGGTAAGTAACTTCTGGACAGGAGCTGCCATGCACAGGTCCAACTGGCCTAGACTCCTTATTTTCTTATGTTCTTATGGTGGTGAAGTGATGGTGGTGAAGTGTTTGTGGTGATGGTGAAGTGATGGTGGTGAAGTGTTTGTGGTGATGGTGATGGGTGTTGTGGTGATTCGTGTAGTGATTCTGGGTGATGGTGAAGTGATTGTGGTGGAGGTGGTGAAGTTATAGTGGTAGAGTGATTGTGGTTAAGTGATTGTGGTGGTGAAATGATTGTGGCGGTGGTGAAATGATTGTGGCGGTGGTGATGAGAAAGTTGTAACAGCACCTTTTGCATTAAATAAATAGTCACCCAAATGAATAACACCAAATTATTCACTAAGTTATTAAACAATGACTTGGTAGTTGTTCACGTTATACGCGGCTCAAACTCTCTCACTAGTCGAGCGAGGTCACCTGATTAATCAAAACACAACTTGACGCCCGCTTCTCTGCTCACACGCTCGGAGGAGAGGGGCCAGAGTCTTACCACTAGTTAAGGGGTGAACATGTATCGTAAGTGTTCATTATATAAGTGTACTCAAAACACTTCCTGGAGATAATTCACAATACATTCTCTCCCAAACTAAGTACTGTGTATATAATTACTTCAACAATAAAGAAAAAACCCAAAAGAAGTGTTTACCTCAGCACTGCCACTTAAGAGTTCCAGAACTTATTCAAAACAATTAATTTAATACACAACAGGTATTACAAAGTGATAAGAACATAAGGAAATAAGGAGTCTGCAATTGGCCGGTTGGCCTGTGCATGGCAGCTCCTGTCGAGAGTTACAACCACTCTCTATCATCCATGAATCTATCTAGTCTCCTTTTAAAACTTTCCAGAGTTCCAGCACTTACTATAAAGTTGCTAAGCTTGTTCCACTCGTCAACCACCCTATTTGTGAACTAGTTCCACTCCACGACCCCCTGACGGAGACACGATGATCCTCCCCATGCTGGCCAGATATTTTGTAAATAACATTGATTATGTGTTAAAGGAGTATCCTTCCTTCCTTAGGCTTTAGTAAGCCCCTTTATAATATTTATACTGTATATCCTTGTCACACTTGCCAGATGCTTCTGGTGTCATTGTACAGGGGTACCTAGTGACAGCACTAGGATCCCGCTTCCTCTATCAAGGAATAAACAATTAAAATTGAATTGAATTGATCCAAATGACGCGCTAGGTATTTACACTATCAAGGGCAAATAATTATATTGGAAATGTTGGTTAGTGATCCCATTACATAATTTACTTTAGCAATAGCAGCATATGGGCCCCGGTGACGATACCTACCACTCTTACCCTAACAAAAACTTCAACTGAACAAGGTGTTTAACATGACATAACCAGGCCGATAACCCTCATGTATGTATGTATGATTTTTACTCAATAAATTCATACAAAATCAAGGTCCCAGTACAGGTGTGTAAGTACCCCGCACTGCAACAACAATGTACCGATACTAATTCTAGGATTTTATTCATATATCCACATATTACCTTAGGTTAATAGCCATCTTAATAGCAATATTATACGTCTATCCACATGATAACTTTGGTGAATATCCATCTTAATAGCAGTATTATGTCTATACCACATACTAGCTTAGGTTAATAGCCATCTTTATAACAGTATTTTCTGTCCGAGCCACGGCATCCACAACTCCTGTACACACGGCGGAGAGCTACACTACCGCCTCCTCCTCCCTGTCCACAGTACAAAAACACAACTTGTTATCACCTTACCTTCACTCAACTGCTAATAACCACAACGTAGAGTCCTGGAAGTCCTCACGACGCCACAAACACGAGGTAATCCACAAACAGCAAACGTAAAACATGGAAATAGCGATCAAATACTGTATGACCACACACACACATGTTGCCACCACCACTGCCGTATCTCTAATGATCACTGGCGAGTGGCGAACCCGAGGTGCTTCAATTCCTTAATTCATTGCTTCGCTTTACTGATTCATATGAAAATAATCGACTGGACGGCGGAAAGAACACCATACACGATTGGTCCGTCATCTATAATCTCATTAATTTTCTTAAATCACTTCTATCTACCATTAGCTAAAATAAAACTGATAATTATTAACGAAAGATAGTCATAAGTTTCGAAGCTTCGTCAACGATCCGCTCTTACGTCACTAAACTAGTCCACAACCAAACAAGCAGTTGGCGTCCACGGTTAGCATCAGCGTAATACTTCCATTACTATTTTTATTACTAATATTATTATTATTATTATTATTATTATTATTATTATTATTATTATTATTTGGGGTTTTAGGCCGTGAGACGTGAGTTACTGTTCGACTGATGACTCGCTCTTTGCTCATGAAGAATATCAAAATCATCAAATATTAATTTATTTTTCTTTCTAGGGTGTGTAGATGGGAGGAAGGGTGTGTGGATTGGAGGTAGGATATGTGGATGGGAGGAAGGGTGTGTGGATGGGAGGAGGGGTGTGTGGGAGGAAGGGGTGGGTGGGAGGAAGGGTGGGTGGGAGGGATGGGGTGGGTGGAGTGGATGGGAGGAGTGTGTGGATGGGAGGGTGCTGTGTTGGAGGTTGGGTGTGCGGATGGGAGGAAGGGTGTGTGTTGGAGGTTGGGTGTGTGGATGGGAGGAGGGGGTGGGTGGGAGGAAGGGTGGGTGGGTGGATGGGAGGAAGCGTATACGAGTTAATGAAGATGTTTGGTAACTTGTTCCATCCACCCACTACTCTATTTCCAAACCAATGTTTACATATTTCACGCTTGTATCTAAAATTGCGTAATTAAAAACCATTGTTACGAGTTCGCTCCTGGTTGGATAGTTTGAGTACCTTTGTTATATCACCTTTGTTTAGCCCTGACTTCCATTTATACACCTCTATCATATCGCCCCTCACTCTACGTCTCTCGAGGGAGTGCAAATTAAGATGATTTAACCTGTCTCTGTACTCAAGGTTCCTAATGCCCGGGATTAGTCTTGTCATTCACCTCTGAATTTTTTCTAGGGATTCTACATCTATTCTGTAATACGGTGACCAGAATTGAGATCTCACAAGCGCAAGATATAGTTTTAAGATGACCTCGCTAGTCTTGTAACTAACATCCTTTGCATGAACCCAAGTACTCCTAAATCTTTCTCACATTCGGATATCTCTATTACATCGTTGTTCATCTGATATCTGGTTTCTCTGTTTACATCCTTAGACTGCCATTTGAACAGCTTGTGCAAATCTTTTGGCCAGGCCTATTACCCTGGTTAAACCTGCGGGGACCAATCACCGTTTGACACGTATGGCATCTCCTTTCTAGTTTATCAGTACACAATTTACTAGGAAAACTCAGTTTTATTTTATAATTTAACTGTTATAATATACTTATAATATAATCTTGGTTCATCTATATCAACTAATTCACCAGGATTAAAGTGATATACAAGAAAGTTAATTCATCCCAACCCAGTGAAATTATCCGATGGTCACTTACGCTCATCAGACAAAAATATTGAACAATATTTCATACTTTAGCCCATCATCGGAAGATGAGGTGCTAAGAGCTTCCTAAGCAACTTGTTATGAAGCTTTATTTACAGATGATGACTTCCCTGCTGATATATACAAAACATTTCAAGAGTGGTGGTGTTGGTCGCCCTCGTTATAGTCACAGTTATCCTCGTGGTTGGTGAAGGGTTAATAAGTCAATACACATAATGATATGACTTTATTCACTTAAGGTACACGAGTATTGTCTTGGTAATGGTACACGACTGTCTACCTACACTACATACTACTGTTAAAATAATATACACTTTTCCTTAATTTATAACTGTACAGCAACCACTTAAATGTTTCCTATATATATATATATATATATATATATATATATATATATATATATATATATATATATATATATATATATATATATATATATATATATATATATATATATATATATATATATATATATATATATATATATAAACTATGAATCTAAGCCACTAATTAGCACTTAAGATTACAGGTTATTAATATAATGTACTCTCTTGGTGTGTATGTATGTACAGCACACACTGTGTGTGTAGAAGGGGTCCTGGGGTGTGTGTATGTGTAGGAGGGGGGCCAGGGTGTGTGTGGTTGTGTGTGGGCTGCCTGGAGTGTGTGTGTGGGCTGCCTGGGTGTGTGTGGGCTGCCTGGGTGTGTGTGGATGGCCTGGAGTGGTGTGGGTGGCCCCACAGGTGTGTGTGGGTGGCCTGGGTGTTGTGGGTGGCCTGGAGTGTGTGTGGCTGGCCTGGAGTGTGTGTGGGCTGCCTGGGTGTGTGTGGGCTGCCTGGGTGTGTGTGGGCTGCCTGGGTGTGTGTGGATGGCCTGGGTGAGTGTGGTGGCCTGGGTGTGTGGGTGGCCTGGGTGTGTGTGGGTGGCCTGGGTGTGTGTGGCTGGCCTGGGTGTGTGTGGCTGGCCTGGGTGTGTGTGCTGGGCTGCCTGGAGTGTGTGTGGGCTGCCTGGAGTGTGTGGGCTGCCCCGGGTGTGTGGAGCTGCCTGGAGTGTGTGTGGGTGGCCTGGAGCAGGTGTGTGTGGGTGGCCTGGAGTGTGTGTGGGTTGCCTGGAGTGTGTGTGGGTTGCCTGGAGTGTGTGTGTGTTGCCTCTAGTGTGTGTGTGGGTTGCCTGGAGTGTGTGTGTGTTGCCTCTAGTGTGTGTGTGTGTGTGTGTGTGTGTGTGTGTGTCACTGGTCGATGGCATGGCAGTTTATGATTTGGTTTAGTGTATCAGCAAGAGGTGTAATCATACACTTAGTCGGGCTGTGACAATACCAACCTTCACTGGTCGACACGTGCACGCTGATGAGTTACAATACTCAGAGTGCAGTGTGTTCAGCCCAGCCACACCTACGAGTACATTGCCAAGATCCAACATTCGATGGAACATAATCTTGTATATGAAGTGATATTTGTAATTGTTTTAAGACTGTTTCAGGTGATAGATACATAATTAAAGAACTATACAATTGTGTTGACACAATATGCAAATAAACATATTGGATACACTGTCCTTTTACTATTTGAACAAGAAAGCTAAGCACTACAGTAGAGTTGGACACGGCACTTCTCTGTACTTAGTTTTTATTGTATCACGAGAGAAAGCTACAGTACACGCAGGGGAAGCTGTTGTTGTTGTACACATGTAGATTAGTACACATTTATACTTAACAGCCGGACGCAGATGGCCCGTGTAGTGACTTTACACACATCAGTCGACAGCTGTAGCGTCCCTGCCTAACATCACAACAGGTTAAATTATACCACCTACTCCTTGTATCTATTACTCAACTCTTCTTAGTTTTGTGTTCAGTCATGGCACTAATACATCTTACCACTGCACATTTTTACGACAGTAGTAAGTCAAAGATGAAATACGCTTTCGAATAAGCACTTATTTTTATGGAGTTTTATCAGTTACAGTCTATAAATGATTTGGGATATATCCAGCCATACAAACTGTAAGTTAATTACCTATTGTGCTATGTTTGGTATCAATTGTTTCTGTTTACTTTATGTTTGGTACAAAACTAAGAAATAATGAAAAGACTTCATTCGAAAGCAAATTTCATCTTGGACTTCGACCTTTTATGATAAATATTTAAACATTTTCTAACATCCTCTCTGAAGTGCTAATGCCTTAAAATCATTTGCATTTTGATAGTCCAGTGATTTAACATTATTTTAAAGAATACCAGATCTATTTACCAATTATGAACATATTTAGTTTGAATAAATGGACAAATACACAAACATTTTCTATGAACCAATCAGCTATAGAAGAGGGGCGCAGCTTACGGGTCAGGTTAGCGTGGAAATACTATAGTACTGTTGCACTATTGGGTTAGGAGTTAGGACTAGGTACGGATCTTGGTTCAGTGGGCGCCATTGTCTGATAATTGGTTCTTAGTACTGAGAAACTGGGTGGTAATATGGGGTTAAGGGTTGTCGTACTATTTAATGGGTGGCACGCTACTTAGTGGGTGGCACGCTACTTAGTGGGTGGCACGCTACTTAGTGGGTGGCATGCTACTTAGTGGGTGGCATGCTACTTAGTGGGTGGCACGCTACTTAGTGGGTGGCACGCTACTTAGTGGGTGGCACGCTACTTAGTGGGTGGCACGCTACTTAGTGGGTGGCACGCTACTTAGTGGGTGGCACGCTACTTAGTGGTGGCATGCTGTAGTGGTGGCATTGCCAGTGGGTGGCACGCTACTTGGTGGTGGTACGCCACTTAGTGGTGACACACTACTTAGTGGGTGGCATGCTCAGTGGGTGGCACGCTACTTAGTGGTGGCACGCTACTTAGTGGGTGGCATGCTGCTGGTGGGTGGCACTTGGCACGCTACTTGAGTGGTGGCACGCTACTGGGTAGCTTAGTGGGTGGCACGGCAGTGCGGTACGCTACTTGGGGTGGCACGCTAGTGGGTGGCACGCTACTTAGTGGCAGTACGCTACTTAGTGGGTGGCACGCTACTTAGTGGGTGGCACGCTACTTAGTGGAGACGCGCACTTAGTGGGTGGCACGCTGCCAGTGGTGGCACGCTAATGGTAAAAGTGGTGGCACGCTACTTAGTGGTGGCACGCCCAGTGGGTGACACTACTTGGTGGTGGCAAGCTACTTAGTGGGTGCTGCTAGTGGTGGCATGCTACTTGGTGGTGGCATTGCCCAGTGGGTGGCACGCTACTTAGTGGGTGACACACTACTTAGTGGGTGACACACTACTTACACTACTTAGTGGGTGGCACGCTACTTAGTGGGTGGCACGCTACTTAGTGGGTGGCACACTATGTAGTGGGTGGCACTAATCTTGTGGGTGGCACACTACTCAGTGGGTGGCACACTATGTAGTGGGTGGCACTAATTTTGTGGGTGGCACCCTACTCGGTGAGGGGGTGCCAGTACTGGATGGCCGCCTTAGGGGTAGATAAGACTTCGTTCCAATGGTTGAGTCCTCTACCACGAGCGAACATGAAGGAGCCGATCACAACTCGGCTAACCACACGACCTGCAACACATTCAACACAACTATGGCGCTAGGTAACAGACTCAACACAACTATGACGCTAGGTAACACATTCAACACAACTGGACCTCTTACTCTGAAGGAAATCAACACTGACTGCTCCAAAAGAGGTTTGTATTGACACCTCTGTTTCCCGAATTTACAATACATTGGTGAAAAACACTTTCTCAAAATTAAATTAATGTATCTTACTAAAGTACATCGATAATATCTTGTAATACATAACACCAAAAAGTGTGAGTAATTACCATTAGAGAAGTAATTAAAATTATTGATGGTCGTAGTTTACTGGTTATCATCCACATAAGTTGTAACATATAAAAAAAACATCGTTGTTCTTATATATTACTTGTTAGTGGCAAAAAATCTAACTTACCTTTAGAGCTGGAGTTAGGAGCAAGGTTCAGCTGTATGTTGAGGTGGACGCCCTCGAGTGCTGGCGGCAGCCGGAAGTGGAAAGACTCGTTGTATTGTGGGTCGTCGATGGCTGGTACTATTGTTGTTTTCTTACTCTTGATGACGCGTCGTTGACTCATCAGAGACACCTTCACCCACGACATTGTCTCACCCTCACTAACCTGTTGAGTAATTATATGAAGTTAAAGCAGAAACACTAACATACTCAAATACACACAGTCAAAAACAGCAACACACACACATACAGTCATAAACAGCAACACACACACACATACAGTGAAACAGCAACACACACATACAGTGAAACAACCACACACACACACACATACAGTCATAAACAGCAACACACACACACATACAGTGAAACGGCAACACACACACACACACATACAGTGAAACAACCACAAACATATAACTACTACTTTGCTGTCACCTGGAATTGAGTAGGAGGATCATCCAGCTATGATACAATGATATGAGTTATTAAGGATGTCACCTCCGTTGGTGAGCTCTGAGGCGACTCGAGAGGTCGACACGGGACCGGCAAGACTGTCCACAGATATTGTGCGTGTGGAGGGCTACATCTAGTGCGGGAGGTGATTTGTCGCTTTTTCAGGTTTGTAACCTAGAGAGTAGTATTTCTCATAATTTTTTAATGTTGTTGTAATAATATAATCACTAACCTTGTTTGCAATTAAGTAGGCAAATAATTATATTTTACTACAAAATAATCAATGTGTTGCATTGAGAAATTATTCCTAGATAATTATCTAAAGTTGGATGTCAATAACATTCCTGACTATATATAAATTGCTTTCCTCGAATAATCTGGTGTTAATGCACAGTATTATTGTAAGGCGCTGCGGGCTAATGTGTTCATTGGAGTGCTCCATCCTCCCTTGGTTAAGTTAGTGTTAGGATGGTTAATATTAAGGTGAAACAGACTAGGTGGACAATAAATTGTTCCTTAACCCAGGAACAACTAATCACTACCCCAGAAATTGTAATGTCTGCATTTTGAACTTTCCGCGATTTTCTTCCTAGGTAATTCGGTCGACTTCTCTTAAAACTGACAAAAGGAATGTAGCGTAATGTAATATAACGTAACATAACCTAATCTAAACAAACTTAACCTAACCAAATGATTAAAAGTCTGTAATTTTCTTTCTATGCCCTCCCTCCCTGCCTAATTATTTTTGTCCACAACTGCACAATGCGTCCATATGAGGTACTCTCGGGGTAACGGCTGACTTATTCCATACCGAAGGCTATAATGCGAGTACTGTATACCTGGTTTACGGTACCCAAGACTGCTAAATTATTAACCATTATTTTAAACCACAAACTATTGATATGACACTGGTTTCATGTTATGAGAGAGAGAGAGAGAGAGAGAGAGAGAGAGAGAGAGGGAGAGACCTACCTTGAGCCCCCTGGCCTGGAAGACAGTGAGTGTAAGCCGTTGTAGCGTGTCGTTGAAGGTAAGAGAGACGAGCAGTTCCCCTAGATCATTCTTGGCCTCACAATCCTCCTCCTGGATGAGAAAAAACCCAACTTTGTCATCACCTCTTATTGACAACTATAAGAAATTGGCATCATGCACTTCAGGTTCAAATTCTCTCATGCTTAGGTGTGGCGCTGAAAGGGTAGTGCTGGAGGCGCGTCATTAAGGGATACATCTTGATCACTGTCTGAGGAGTCAAGGGAGAGAAGGGAGGTAGTGTAAAGCTTTTGGTGTTGTCAGTTCTTTTTTTTTGTGAGAATCAAGAGTGTAACAACAACTAAAGGAAAATAAATGTTCTACTTGATTCCTCCTTCCTATTCAATATAAATTATGGATGTCTTCTTGCGTATACAGAACTCTATGAGAAAAGTGATTGCCTCAACTAAAATGATACCCAGGAACTAATTCTTCACGTCAGTATTGATCTAGTTCTTGTCTCTGTTATTGTTCCTCACCACTATCCTAGATCAAAGACAAATATATCCTACTAGCTACCAAATACTGTGTGTACACTGGCAACTAGTACAGTGTTCAAGAACGTCGATTACACACACACACACAGACTTACCCTGACCAGGTCGCGAGCTACGACCGTGGCGGGGATAGCGGCAGCATTGGTGGCGACGGCGGCTCCTGTTGCTGCCGCTGAGTCCGTCACCACCTGGGCCAGCGGGCAGAAGACGTGGCCGATGGCAGGTTGACGCTTGTTTCGGCCGCCGTCAAACACAGTGATGCGCAGCGTCCTGTCTGACACACACCGCAATGGGATCTGCGAGGGACGATGAGAAGGAATATAAGAAATAACTTAAAAACGTACAAAGTGAGTGAGTGTGTCGGGAGATGATGATGATGAGTATCTCCCATATTCACCCATACAGTACTCAAGGCCTGAGTCAATTGTGTAGTGTAGATACTGTTATGCCCAGGCATATTTTAGTATTATAAATTTTGTGAACTAGGTGTTTTGATTATTTTCTTTTCCAAGCAGCAGTTATTTTGGCAAGTTTTTGGATATTTTCTTGTATATATTGATGTATTACCTATGTAAGAATTTTCTAGAATGTATTGCACTATTTTTGTTGTGATTTACTTACATATAGTAAGTCTAGATCATCATAGAACTTTCCAGGCGGGTCTCGTTTCGACCTGCAACGCCTGGATGTTGCGAGAATGTTCTGGGCGACTGAAGAGAGATAGATAAGCACAGAGGGAGGTGTCTAGAGGAGTAGTCGACCGTTTCTGCCCAGAGTGTGAAGTACAGGTCTAGTGACAACTAAAGATAATTGTTGTTCAAGTGTTGTGGAATTGTTGTGATTGCTATAAAGTGGAAAGACTAAGGAACTGTACACTGGTACTGTGCTGCTTGTATATGTATGAAGCGAGAAGCCCAGTGGTGAACACATACCCTGTGAACAGGTTTGTGAAGATCTAGTGATTATTAAAGAAGACTACAGTTCACAAGTGTGTTTCTGTGACCTGGTGGAAATCTACCTGCCTGTTGTTTGTCCGTACACTGATACTGATCATCGGGGAATTATTGGAGACTGGCGGGACAGCTAGTGTTAATTCGACGACACCTGTGATATACCTATTTGCTTCTGTATATACGACCCTGGCTGCTAGCGACCAGTGGTGGACGCTGGTAAGTGGCGAAAAGGGTTCATAACAATATTATATACTGTACTGTACAATACTATACAGTGTAGGTTTAGTTCGTTGAGTATTATTGCTAAGGTTCTGATGCTGCTTAATTATATTTCTTCAATACTATCAGGTTGTTCCTTTGTTTTGTGTTTTGTTTGTAAGCCACACTCGTTACTGATGTTTTTAAAAATATTTTGAAGGTTTTTTTTTATCGCGTGTTCCGTCGATAGTGTCAGTATACAGTACTGTACTACAACTCATTTGTCTGCAAAAAATTATTCATTTATTTATTTTTAATTTGTTAATCCTGATCTTTTCTAAATTTATGCAGAGTTCCTCAACGATAAGCTATTATTTTCACACTATAAAGAAGTGTCTTGCACAAAAATATAGTGTCATTAATGTTTAGCCAAGTATAGGTGAGGAAGGTTGGCCGTGACAGCACAAGGTCACCCACTGTATATAAGACTCTCCATCCCTGTAAATTCAGTTGTCTCTGAAGATGTGTTGAATAAAGATGAAAGCTAAGGTGGTCCAGTATTTTCCCTTTTCCTGTGTGGTTTTATAAGGGTTTATCTTGTCCATGTTTCCATTATTAACAGGATTTCGATGCAACACGTTATGCGAGTAAGTGAACTGTGGCAAGCTAGGACCGTAGACTTTATCCGATCGACTTTTTGGAGGGATATTATGTACATGGCACGTTTTTTTTTGTGGCGAAATAGGTTATTTTGCAAAATTATAAGCATGCATACTGGTAATTTTGCAAAATAACTTACAAACAGACTAACCAAGAATATAAAAAAAAGAACAGATCCACTTAAGTGTGGACCAATCTACACAAGCCGGACCAATTGGTGCAGAGCACTTCCGGGAATGAGAGATTTCCAGGTAACGAGGCGACTCTCTCAAAGCTGGAAAAAAATCCCTCATTCCCGGAATTTTCTGGGTAACGGAAAATGTTCCTGGAAGTTCCAGAAACTGCTCATTAATCATCTGTGGAACCCGGAAAAGTATCCCTCATCCCCCGAAATTTTCCGGGTAACGGAAATTTTTTCATGGAATTTCCAGAAAATGCACCTGATTTTCATCTCTCAAACCCGTAAAAAAATCCCCCATCCCCGGAAGTTTCCCGAGAAAATTTCAATTCCAGCTATCGGGGAGTTTGATGGATTCCGGCTAACAGAGATATTACTGTGTGTGTGTGTGTGTATATGACAGCAGTATATGAGGGTGACTCACGTGGAAGCCGAAGTGCTCGTCGAACACCGGGTTGCAGGTTTTCTTCTTCTGCTTGGTCTGTAGGTAGCGGCGCTCGTCAGGCATCACGCTCAATCTGGGGAACAGTGGCCCGTTAGTGACGGGAAGTCCGAGGGGAGGGTGAAGAGAAGAGGTATACGATATATACAGCGTGCCCTTCAAATTTGCGGATTTTTATTTCGATTATTCACAGATGACACCCTAGATGTACCCAAGAATGTCTAAGGGTAGTTTTAAAGTTGCTGTCATTTTTGCGGCCGGGAGAGGGAGCCATTCGTTCTAGAGCAGTGATTCTCAACCCTTTTCCTTGTTCGCATCCCTTCCAAGCCGCCAAGCAGTTCTCGCGCCCCTCCCACCGAAATGATGAAAGAACTTATTGTGATGGGAATTAATAACAGATCCACTGTGGTTTGTTATCTATATTGACAACTCAAAAATAAATAGAAAAAATGCAATGAATTACCAAAGTGCAAAAAACACACAATTGACAACTAAATAATACATTATATAAATTAAGATAACTACAAATGTGCAAAAATTACTTTACAATTGCTAGTACTTTGCATGGTATGTTCAGATAACTACAAATGTGCAAAAATTACTTTACAATTGCTAGTACTTTGCATGGTATGTTGCGGATGAAGCTGATTGATTATGCTTGCGCACCAAATTCAGTGACTTCGTTGCTGTTGTTTGTCCTCCATGATGGCATCGAACCTTGGCGTCTTGGTGCTGAGCGCTACTTACATATCATGTTGAGGATCCAACCGATTCCTGCAAAAATCTATCATCCTGTGACAACACCACCGGGGTAACTCCACCCCCAGCGGCGACAGGCACGCCTCTGCACGCCACACAACACAATATATTCAATCTATTACCTCAACCTTTGTCTCAGTACATAATCTTTATGCAGTCAGCTCATCAAAATGGTCATAAAAACATAAAAATACCTGTTCATAAACATCAATACTGTACATGGTCATGGAAAAGGTTGGGAGAGGCCTTTGTCCTGTAGTGGACTAATTATATCTGATAATGATGATGACGCATTATGATTACATAGTTAAAAACTTGACCTCAGCTGTCTTAGACAAATGGAAAGTGTGTGGGTATGTGGCTGGTCTGAGGCCGACTCTGAACTGAAACGTCTGACAGCTGCCTTCTTCCCGCTTTTCAAATAATCAGAGTGCACACTAGGACTTTTGACAGTAAATTTAAAACTGAATCTCTCTCTCTCTCTCTCTCTCTCTCTCTCTCTCTCTCTCTCTCTCTCTCTCTCTCTCTCTCATAATTCACAGTAATTTTATAAAAGACAAGAAAAATTGGCAATAAAAAGGTAATGTAATGATGAAAGAGATTGTAAAGATCTTTTTAAGACTGAACTATTCCAGTAACTTGCGTCATATCTAGCTGGCATCTATACTCAAACAATACACATTATCTGTACATTAATACAAACACTGAACAATATAAATACAATTTAGTACATTTAAAGTTAGTAACAATGACTAATTCATAAAATAAAACCGATATTTATACGCCACTCCCCTAAGATGAGCCAAGCAGCATCCTCGCACCCCTAAGAAACTGGTCTTGCACCCCCGGTTAAGAACCCGTTCTAGAGACAGTAATTTCCTTTACCTATATTGTACATATATGTGTGTGTAGACACACACACACACACACAAATAAGTATTAATTGGAAAATTCACTCACATATAATCAGAAACAAATGTATTAAATATGTTGAGTCTACTCTCAAGTCTACTCCGTGCTTTGTTATCAATAAAGTATGGAGTAAACTTGAGGGTAGACTCAACATTTTTAATACATTTGATTCGGAAATTATTTGAGAGGATTTTCTCATTATTATTTATTTGTATGGGTTTTGTGTTTGTATGTCTACACACACACACACACACACACACACACACACACACACACACACACAGCTGATCTGCCCTGGATCACACCTCGGATCAAAAGACTTATGCAGCAAAGAGACAGCGCCTTTTATCTCAACGACAAGACCGCTACAGGCAGTCATCCGTGAAATACGCGCTGCAAAGAAGTCTCACTAACCAACCATGCTGCAACACCTGAAGCAGACCAACATCAGTCAGTAGTATGGTTAGTTTAAGAACTCTGTGGACTAACAATAAGACATCCCCTTGCCTTCCTTATCCACTTCACTTTTACTGACGCCGATGAACAAACTAATAATCATTTTGTAACTATATGCCAGACGTTCCTCCAGCATGATACTACTTGTAATCCTGCTGACCAATAAATCTCTCCAAGGAGTTCTCTCCAGAGCGAGCTAAACCTCTCTGCTCCATTATCAATGCTTCTCTCCATCAAGCAAGATGCCCAGCTGACTGGAAGACCTTATAGGTGTCACCAGTGCCCAAGTAAACGAGCCCACAATATGTAAACCCATTGCCATCACCCAAATACCCAGCTTTATCTGCGTGTTTCGATATTTTACTGGACATATGCTGATATTACAGGTGCTATAGATCCTCAGCATTTCAACAATATGAAGACTTCTTTCCACACTCACTGTCTCGTCAGGTTTCTCGGTTACATATACCACCATCTTGAAAAACATAAGGCGTCTGAGGGTGTCGCCTTCACTAACTTCACCCAGAGAGCTGACCTAGTTAACCAAAACATAATTATTAACAAAGCCATCGACCTCGGGTTTCGGAGAAATCTTACGTTATGGCTCCCAGACTTCCTAAGAAATATGTCGCCGACTCAAGTCCCTCGGAGTTCCCTTACCCGAGGAGCTCAGTGCTTACTCAACATTCATACTTCCTAAGCTCACCTATGCTTCCCCTGCCTGGTCTTCCTCCTTAAATGCTACACAGTGAGGACTCATAGAAAGAATGTTGAAGAGGGTGTGCAAGATTATTCTCTCTCCCTCCTACACCACATACCAATAGGCGATCGGTACACTGACCCTCTCAGCTCTCTCTGACCATCATCATGATCTCATCTGCAAGTTTAGGGAGAAGCTGCTACACCATCCTCGCCACCATCTCCTACTCCCACCCGAGATCCCTCATCCGTGAATTGCTGTTCGACACTACAACCACATCCAGCCCATACAAGCACGTACTGATCGCTATAAGAACAGACCACTCCCAACCATTTTAAAAATTATCAACAACTCGTAGTCAACCAGTGTGTTCACTCCCTGCCAATCTTACCTTTTCACTGTTCCTAGGTTGAAATTCCGTTGTCTGACTTTCCCCCCCCCTTGTTAATACAGTATATATCATATTTGTACCACTCATGTTACCTGTGTAGTATCAGCGTACGGCTTCTGTTTCTTAATGAACCCTTATAACAATAGTGGTTGCCCCTCGTGTAACGAGGATGACCGGCCCAAGGGCCACCTAGGCGTGAATTTGCTTAAGGTGTAGAAGCTGTCGCCAACACAACAACCACACCCTGAGTTAAGGAGTTGTATGACCCAGTGTCAAGGAATAGTCCGAGAAGACCGGACTGGCTAACCGTTACCCCGGAACACGATCTGCAAATCGATTTACATCCAGGTTCCCAATTATTGCTGGGTAGACAGAGGCAAATGGTGTAAAGAAACTTGCCCACAGTTTCACCCTGCCCGGGGATCGAACCCGGGTCCGCTCGTTTGCGAGGCGAGCATGCTGATTGCTGACCATTACATCACAAGTCGCCATGTTATCATCATCCATCATTATCATCATCATTATTAAACAATCATTCATCATCATCATCATCATCAATTATTATTATTATTACACACACCTGACGTAGGGGTCGCAGGCGTTGGTAGAGCCGAAGGTCCTGGAGGGGAGGTTCCTAAGTCTGAGGAGACCCACCTGCAGCTTCTCGCTCTCTTGGCTGTAGTGAAGAGTTAAAAAGAGCCGTCCCAGGTGTCCCGGTGGGTAGGTACCGGGATCGTCCAGGTGGTCAGGGATCCGGTACAGCTCAGGGTTCAGCGTCCCTAGACTGAATCCTGTACCGGGTATCGGGAGAGAAATGTCAGCGTGTTTATCCGTAACTCTAAGAGACTCCCATTGGCCACAGGAGTACACGGTGAAAGTGAACATTGTGTGTGCAGCAGATGTGAGATATACGTCAAGACAGACTCATTGATACAAGGAGCTGTGGTATCCGAATATAGCGAGAATATCAGAAGTATTTTGAGTATGGAGTGAATTACAGCAGAGGCAAGATGGGTGAAGCATGAGTGGGGTTGTGTCTGTACAGTAATAAGTTTGTCTTGATTATATCTATCTGAGGAGGAAGAGAAAAGCTGCTACTACATCCTCTATCCTCTATCCTCTATCCTCTATCTTATATCCTCTATCCGTAGTTACTGTCCGTTCCTATACATCAGTGGTCGGCAACCTTTGTACACTAGTCGGCCACTTAATGGTGCAGGTAATCGGTGATCGGCCACAGGTGTAGTAAGCCAACATAAGTCAGCGCTACGCTCCACAGAAGTGAATGTAAAATCAGAAATGCAGGACTATATTTTATTGTCAGAAATTTTTTTATAAACAATACCGATATTTAAGACTAAACGTAACTGCCATTTTCAGCATATACATATTCAGCATTGAAATATTAGCACTAGTCACTAGCTCAGTTAAATGTTCTGTAAAGACATTGGGGAAACATAACATTTAACAATACAAAATATGAAACTGTCGTCGAGCAGTACAAAATAACGGTATAATAACCGATTTGCACCCGAGATACAAGCATGTAAAGTTGCTTTATAAAGTTGTATTATGATACCCCGCAGTGCACAGTACAATAACCCCCCAAAAATGATGTGATGTTATATTCAGGTAAAATAACGTTTGCTTTTCATATTGGACAATAAGAGCTTCAATTCCATATACAAATACACAGAGCAATACTAAAACTAACGTGAGGGCGGAGCCGGGATGTGATTTACTATTTCAGAAAAAATTGGATCAAAGTGTGTTAGGGCAACAGCCTTCACAAGGTGTGTGGTGTGACTGCTTGTGGTGAACGGTACTTGTTCTTCACAAGGGTAAACACGCTGAGTGTCTGCTCACAGCAGTATGTTGATCCAGCAGTATGTTGATTTCCCTGCGTTTTATATTCACCCAAAATATGAGGAATAATAACAGTGTTTCCGGCCACTTAGTCAAAAATTTAGACACCACTCATCTGGCCACATTCGTACTCCTACTATAGGGTATCGTCTGAGCGAGGAGGAGTACTTCCTACATCATGGTTGGTGTCGTTGCTTACCTTGGAGTGAGCGCCTGCGCATGTCAGATATAGAGCTGCGCCTGACGTCACAGGTAGAGGCGGCAGCGGCGACGGTATCCAGGGAGGTGAGGGAGGCCAGCGAGGAGGAAGAGGGTGATGCGAAGTCCTGTGTGGATGACGACCCGCTACTCCCTCCACCAGCTGCGAGGGTGATAGGCGTACAAATGAGAGAGTGAGAGAGAGAGAGAGAGAGAGAGAGAGTCTCTTATGCTACAAATTGTATCACACAGATGAAGGCTAAGCGACACAGTACAATTGTGGGTCACCTGCCACAAAAACTCAAGTGTTCAAAATATCTGTTATTGGGGACTTTTCTACACATTACATAAGATGATGCCAGACAGACAGATAGACAGGTAAACACTGATAGATAGATATAGATAAATATATATAGATACAGGCTTTAGACCATGGATACAGAAACAAGTACAGGTTTAGAGATACAATTACAGCACAACAGATACAGAAGAGTTACAGCAATACATACAGCCAGTGAGAGAGGCATGGGTTGGCGGCTGGAGGTCACTGTCAGATAGAGGCTCGTCTGGTACAGCTGAGGCAAGCGGCGCCAGACTCGGTGGTAGAGTGAACCGGATCTCTCGTGTCCTGCAGTGAATTAGTCATATAATAGTAGTGGTACAGATGTATAATAGACAGTAGTGATATAAATAGAACACGTGTGACAAGTGTTTCAAGACAGGTGTGATTAGTGCGATATGGATGATAGATTCACCGATTATATGAGATATTAGTAGATGATCATCAATGCGATAGATTTTACTCGTGATATAATGATGAAGTACCAGGTAGACATTTATTAGTGCAGCAGCAGACATGTGGGAGAACATGTGTCATAGGTACTTACTGGAAGCTGCAGGGCTGGGTGCCGACGCCTGGCCACAGTAATATCTGTTGCCGTTCCTCTGCGTTCTTCCTGGCGGTCACCCACCTTCTGACCGCCCACACTCCCGCCACCACCAGCACTACGCCCACGCTCCCCACTACGCCAGCCAGCAGCGCCCATGACCTGACGTCTCCACCACCGTCAACAGCCATCCCTGCACCTGTAGGCACACACACCTGTATCAGGAACATATAGTACACGCTAAACACAGAACAGTGGACACAACACCACCTGCACACATAACTCATTTATGAATCTCGGTGACAACCTGTAAGAGAGGTGTTGTTATTTATACTAGACAGGACCTTAGAGCCAGCCAGGTCAGAGTGTAGGAGGAGGATGTTTTTGAAGAAATAAAATGGTTTAAAAGTAAACTGAAGAGACTTACTCATTGTCGGATATATCAACAGATCCCCAAATTGTAGAGTATTAAACCAAGGTAACTTAAGAGCCTTAATTGACAACACAACGGTGCTCAACTCTAGCCACCTCCTAGTCATGGGTGACATAGACTGGAGAAATGAAACCTCGCCAAACGACCTTAATAATCCCGCTACTCTTTTTGCAGAAACTCCGAGAGACAATTTTCTTATTCAACAGGTTAAAGAACACCGAGTCATTAGAGAAGAATAAACACCCAAACCACTGGACCTCATCATAACTAACGAGGAGGGTATCGTTGCCAAGCTAGGACAGGGAGCCCCCGTCGGCATCAGTCATTTCCTTCAGAATTAACTGCTAGTTGTTATTGCACATGATGGGAGTAAGTCAAGATTCAAACGTTACAGTGGTGATTACTACAAGATGGGGGAGGAAATGCAGAGTGTTCACAGGTCTGACTCGTTGAGAAATAAGAATGTGGATACTCCCCTGAATATCATATGACTGCAAAGCGAAATATTTGATGGACAAATACATATCCTACACCAAACCCAGTGGCTCCAGGACTTCGAGGAGACCGCTAGGTTGTACCAACAGCAAGGGCACGTATTACATGTCCCAACGTGACGAAGAAGGCAAATCAAGCAAATTAACTTTAAGGATTTATACGAAAGGCGTTCAAATACCTAGATGGTCCATCCCTCATAACGCCCTTCAAGATAAATACTTCCCCGTCTGTCACCTCGTCTGGTCCCCGAGATATGCTAGAGACTGTCAGTTGATTTTAAAATTATTCAAAACGTCCAAAGGAAGGCCACCAAACTGGTGCCTACGCTACGGCACCTAAGTTACCCAGAATTGGAACGCCTGCAGTTACCTAGCTTCTAAGACTGTATAAGTGGGCAAGGGGTGACTTAATAGAAGTTAATAAACATCTTACTTACTCAGTCGAGTGTTCATAGCTGGAGCTGGCGGATGCTCGCCCTTCTAGAGGTTGCAGCTTAAGGTTAAAACAGCAAGTTTAGAAAATTTTAGAGCTAACGTTTTCGGAGTGAGAATTGTAAACTCTTGGAACAATCTGCCAGAGTGTTGTGACGGCACCGAGTGTGAGCTCATTCAATACTGGCGCAGGTACAGATACATTATGGAACCAGTACTTGCCAACAGTGTGTAAGAGACGTAACCGACCGCCCAAGCAGTAAACAGAACAACCAGGATAAAGAAAAAGTAAGGTGATATCACTGTGCGTGAGACGTGTTCATGTAACCTTAGAACAGCCACTTACAAAAAAAAGTACTGCCTTATTCCTGCGTAAAATGAATGATAAAAATTACGACACTTGATTACACATTCCTATTGAAGTGACAGCCACACACTCATATACAATATCTGTTTTGACAAGATTTGCCATCCTGGACCTCTTTACGCTCTATCATCAAACAAACAAATTAACAATATCAAAGTTCCAGGAAATTCAATTGCCAGAAAATACCATCTTTGTGTATATCTGTATATCAAGACATTGGCCTAATACTGGTAAGGAGTTATGTTTAACGTGACGAAGGTAACTAACTATTTACGTTACAGTTATGTCAAACTTTCCTTTGTTGTCCCAGTAACTCGAAATCTTGATATTAGGTTTGTTCCACCATTCACTGTTACCTCCTCACACACAACACCTGCCTGTAATAATTCTTTTTGCTTTATGTAAATGTAATAAGGTAGCGACGCTTTACATCTCCGGGACTGCCAACTCCTCTCAGCCAGCCTTCATCTGTCCTAGGCCTGGCATATATATCCACACTTCTGCCGGCAGTGTGGGTCTGGTGACGTCGGTCGTGCCACGGTACCTACTACCCACTGCCATCCACCTGTTAACCTTATACTGGACCCTTTTCATCCGTCACTTGGGATGTATGGATGTATGTTCACCCACCAAGCTAGTCTTTCATCTACACTACTCTCAAGTTACTTCCAACACCGTAAGTTTACTTGTTTTTATATTTTATCCCAAGAAATGTTTTCACTACAATATCACCCACTTTCATCAATGGCGCTCTTATTATGCTTGACTCTGTTTTATAGATCAGACAAACATTTATGACTAAAATATGAAAATTGGGCTCCAATGTCGAATTATTGACGTTCGTTGTCCTTCTAGCATCAAGGATATATGCTCTGGTGTATGGGGTCAATAATTATTCTCCAGTTACTAACAGCACCTCCTTCTGTCTTCGTTAAATGTGTCTAACAACCTCTGCCTCCTCCTCATCCTTACTTGGCTGTAGACGTTATAGTTATCTTGTCATCATAATTCTCTAACTTCTTTATCTCCTCATTTACGGCTACTTTATATTGACTAAATTTGAAAGTTTTTATTTTATCTGTGTATGGTGAGACAAAACAGTGTAGGAGAGTATGGTGAGACAATATAGGGGCGTATGGTGATGCAATATAGTGTAGGGGCGTATGGTGAGACAATATAGGGGCGTATGGTGATGCAATATAGTGTAGGGGCGTATGGTGAGACAATATAGGGGCGTATGGTGATGCAATATAAGAAAATCTGAAGACAAAAATACTAGTGTTAATAACTACAGAGCGGAACAAATAATAAACATGAACAATCACCAAACTTTCCTACTTAAGTTTACAATAAATAAATAAATAAATAACAGTCGAAATGGTATCGGAATTGCACTGAGACTTTCCAGCAACTGCAGGATGAACGAATGATTCTTTGAGAAATAGACTAGAGGAAGTTTTAACGAGTGTGAAGTGTTTCATCAGAGAAAATAAAGTCTTTCAGGGAACACTAATGAAATTTCAAATGGACAAAATTCGATTTACCCAGAACCGTGCCTGTCCTAATGCTGTTTGAGTCATACTTTCTCTGTCACATATATACTGTATCTACTAAATCAGGATAATTACGAAACATTAATTTCAACATACAGTATAGTGTACTTCTCTACTCGTTCCCGAAAATTTAAAGTTGTCTCAATCACTCGGCGATCAGTAGAAGATTAGCAACATTACTAACTAACCTAACCTAACCTAACCTAACCTAACCTAACCTAACCTTCTTCCTGGTTAAAGAATAACTAGGAAATAATGATGATTTATGTTAAACTGTGACCCACAAGTAGTACTCATACAGTAGATCCTCCAAGTCATGGCCAGTGAGCACAAAATATTAAACCTTACCTCCCTGACGACCAACCTACACACGGTGTTAGGTCAATGGAGCGAGTTTGTATTACACTTGTAACGTGGTCTGGCCTGGCCTGACCTGGGTTATTGATGATTACTGCATCTCCCTCTAAATCACGACACACACACACACACACACACACACACACACTGACGTCACCCAAGGGCTCCATCCACAACTAAAAGTAAAGAACAGTGATGGGCAACTTGCTGCCCACTCATGTGGCCCACTGAGGTGAAGGAGTGTCACTCATGTGGCCCACTGGGGTGAAGGAGTGTCACTCACGTGGCCCACTGAGGTGAGGAGTGTCACTCACGTGGCCCACTGAGGTGAAGGAGTGTCACTCACGTGGCCCACTGAGGTGAGGAGTGTCACTCACGTGGCCCACTGAGGTGAGGAGTGTCACTCACGTGGCCCACTGGGGTGAAGGAGTGTCACTCACGTGGCCCACTGAGGTGAGGAGTGTCACTCACGTGGCCCACTGGGGTGAAGGAGTGTCACTCACGTGGCCCACCCACTGAGGTGAAGGAGTGTCACTGTCACTCACTCACGTGGCCCACTGGTGAGTGGTCACGTCACGGCCCACTGGGGTGAAGGAGTGTCGTGGCCCACAGGTGTCACTCACGTGGCCACTGAGGTGAAGGAGTGTCACTCACGTGGCCACTGGTGAGTGAGGTGGTGAGTGTCACTCACGTGGCCCACTGGGGTGAGTGTCACTCACGTGGCCCACTGAGGTGAGACCACGTGGCCACTGGGGTGAAGGAGTGTCACTCGTGGCCCACTGAGGTGAAGGTGTCACTCGTGGCCCACTGGGTGAAGGAGTGTCACTCACGTGGCCCACTGAGGTGAGTGTCCTCATGTGGCCCACTGAGGTGAAGGAGTGTCACTCACGTGGCCCACTGAGGTGAAGGAGTGTCACTCATGTGGCCCACTGAGGTGAAGGAGTGTCACTCACGTGGCCAAGGTTGTCCATGACTTATATACTAAAGCTTCTCCCCTCTAGAGCTCCGGGCACCAAAACCACATCATTATGAGGACTTACTGTTGTGTCTCGTGTACAGCCCTATATAAACCGTTGGACCTCCCTCCCTCACCCCTCCATTCTCTCCCACATTCTCTTCCTCTCTCTTTCCCTCCAAGGGTTTGAACTACTAACACACCGATTGGTTCTGTGGAGCTGCGTCTTTATCCTATCATCGGTGGTGATCCTGGCAATCATGCCCAGACTCACAAAAAACCCTCCCACACTACCCCCGTCTCTCTCTCTCTCTCTATAAAAATCATTTTCCAAGTAAAATAAGTGTGTGTGTGTGTGTGTGTGTGTGTGTTAACATTAAACAATGCTAATAGCTCTGCCGCTACAGTCCAGAAGCAATTTACTGATGTTATTGATGACCAAAGGCATGGGCAGGGCTCCCTCCCACTGTAGGACTACATAAGGAACTGTAGCTGTAGTAAGGAAGACACAGTCTACCCATCACCAGGGTGAGTCTACGTAACTCCTGCTCTTAGGGAACACAATTATCCTAAACTTACGAGATGTTAATTAAGGAAACACCTGATGAGCCTCTGCACTAGTAAACTTGACCCAACAAATCCTTCCTCCCTGCATAAATTCTGGACAGATTATTGGTTTCCTTTGAAGCAATATTTTGGTTATGGTCTTTTCCTCTTGAAAAAAATATCGGTTCTCCCAGTGAGTCAGATACAAAGATAATTTCAGGAAGAATACAGATTAATTGACGAGGTATTACAGCTACACTGGTGGCCTAAACAACGAGCCGTAATTATTATTTTTTAGTGTTAATAATATACTTTCAGGATACATGCTTGACTTTACTATGACAACATTTATGAGTTTATCATCAGTCTTGAGTCAATAGTTAGTTTATCATCAGTCTTGAGTCAATAGTTAGTTTATCATCAGTCTTGAGTCAATAGTTAGTTTATCATCAGTCTTGAGTCAATAGTTAGTTTATCATCAGTCTTGAGTCAATAGTTAGTTTATCATCAGTCTTGAGTCAATAGTTAGTTTATCATCAGTCTTGAGTCAATAGTTAGTTTATCATCAGTCTTGAGTCAATAGTTAGTTTATCATCAGTCTTGAGTCAATAGTTAGTTTATCATCAGTCTTGAGTCAATAGTTAGTTTATCATCAGTCTTGAGTCAATAGGAGCCTCAACATTTCAGTAGATGTGACTAAAGTGATATAATACGTTTGAGAAAATGACTGATTGTGTCAAAACTGAGACTCGAATGATAGAACCACAGAAAAGGAAATTAATTATCACAGGATGGGTTTGTAGGAGACAGCTATCCCATTCCTCTCCGCCCTCCTGATGTGTCACCGTAACAAACTAGGTCAAGGAGTTCAATAGTGAGCGTGAGAACCCTGAGGATGACCTTCAGTAGCCACCTAGGAGACAACTATAACCTGAGTCAAGAGCCTGATTGTAGCGGACCGGCGCAGCACAACAAAGTCGACAAAAAGTTGACATTTCACGTAAAGACTACTGTAGAAGGTGTATAGTCACGGCGGCCATGATAGCCTTCTACATAAGTCGTGATTTATGTAAACTGCTCTTGTGAGGATTTTATTGTTTTATTGTTGTTTTCAGAAGTGATCGGTGAATTTCAAAAGGAACACTACGATTCCTGTTGTCTCGGTAGGGTTGTCAAAATCCTTCTTCCGTTGTATCAAAAGTTGTCTCACACAGAAACACAAAGATACGCCTTGGAGCGAGTTAGGGATAATCCATATAATGTGTCTGGTTGAGTCTCACAGACGCAATTAACACAGAAGATAAGATAGTACTCTATAGGAAGCTAGGAGACAAGAGGAGCTGGGTTACAGGAGAGGAATAAGTAGGAGGTCA